>NC_089596.1:63094240-63241939 GCF_019320115.1 Miscanthus floridulus | reverse complement strand
CTGTATATAGGACAAGTCAAAGTGTTAGCAGAGGTAACACAGCCAAAGCTTTAGAAAAATTTATAAGCTAAGGCTTCTTCCCTACCTCCTCGTTCGGGTCAAAATCCTTGTCCAAATCTTCCTCCATTGGCCTCCTTCTTGCTTCAGGTGGGAAAGGATCATCGGGACTTCCATATCCCTCTTCTAAGTCATCATCATCATCATCATCCTCTTCTTCTTTGCCTTTAGCAGCCTCTCCTTCGGGGCCTTCCTCCTCGTCACACTCCTCCTGAGTAAGCATCACTTCTAGATCCTTTTCTATCTCGTTATCGAACTATTCCTGAGTAAGTTGGTCCTCTAGTGCTTGCTCCTCAAGGGTTGGCTGCTCATTATGCTCGGGGCATCGAGCTGCACTGTCTGTTGTCCACGACATTATTTTGCGCTTTGTTCTAAAAGATGCAAGAAAGTGTGCTTTAGGTACGCGAGAAGGTATAAGAAATAAAAAAGGGCTATAAACCAAAGTAGTCCTATAAAACAAAAATATATAAAAAATTGTAGTAGCAGTAGTAGAGGCCTCAGAAACATGTCAATCATCATCTGATCTTGAACTTGGAGCATCAAAGCATCATAACAGAGAAGAGAGGAGAAGGTAATGTAGGGGCAGCTGCTAATGATGCCAAGTTCCTCACAAGTTCTTGATCATCAGCTCATATTCCATATAATGTATGGACTTGGACAATTTCATCATCGGCAAAACAAAGAAGAGGAGAGGAGAGGAGAGGGGAGATTTGGCAAAAAAACCAACAGCTGCTTAGCAAACATAGTGCAACAGCTGATGGCAAAAGACAGGACAACAAGTCCTGGGCGTGTCCTTGGAGATTTGGCAAAAAAGCAATAGTAGCCACTTAGGAGTAGCAAGTAGTAAGACGAGTAGTAGGAGTAGTAAGAGGAGGAGTCGTAGGAGTAGTAAGAGCAGTGGAGGAGTAGTAAGAGTAGTAGTGTAAGAGTAGTGAAGTAGTAGTAAGAGTAAGAGTATAAAGTAGTAGCAAGGACAACTTAAGTATTAGTTAAGTAGTAGTATAGAGTAGCAGCAGCAGTTAAGTAGTACAGAGTAGTAGTAGTATAGAGCAGTGGCAGTAGTTATGTAGTAGTAATAGTATAGAAAAGTAGAGAGCAGTAGAGATAGTAGAGTAGAGTAGAGGAGTACTAGTAAAAGTAGTAGAGTAGAGCAGCAGTAGTAGTAGTAGTGGAGTAGTAGTAGTATAGGAGTAGGAGTAGAGTAGTAGTAGTGGAGTAGTAGTAGTATAGGAGTAGGAGTAGAGTAGTAGTAGTATAGGAGTAGGAGTAGAGCAGTAGTAGTAGTATAGAGAGTAGTACGAGTAAGAGTAGTGAAGTAGTAGTAAGAGTAAGAGTAAGAGTACAGACTAGTAGGAAGGACAGCTTAAGTAGTAGTTAAGTATTAGTAGCAGTAGTACTAAGGATTTGATATTGATGACCACTGCTAGTAAGCATCAAGACAGTGACAACCACTGCTAGTAAGCATCAAGACAGTGACAACCACTGGCATGTGCTAAAAGTAGTAAGCATCAAGATAGTTATAGAGTGGCATGTGCTAAAAGTAGTAAGCATCAAGACAGTTGAAAGTATGCAGTGTAAGTGCCATGGAGCCCAATCAAAACCAAACACAAAACATAGAACAAAATATCCTCCAGCTTCTATGTCAAACATGATAAGTACTTGTGTTGTTTCTAGGATGTTGGAGAAATTTAAAAATGATGTGGAGAAGCAACAAGTAGAGCAAATGACGGATTGGCAAACAAAGCTTGTTATGATGGACTCCAAGGAAATATCCTCCAAGTCTCAAATTATAAGGTGAATAGCATTTTGTATTATTTATATTAGGAGTTGGCTTTTGCTTGTGCTTCCAGTTCTTGATTTTGACATGCTAGGTGTGGACGACAATCACCTAAATCGAAACTGTCAACTAATACAGTCAAGCAAGTATCATAGTCTAGCAAGTAATACAACTTTACTATCATAGTACAGCAAGTAGCACAAGTTTTCATAAAAAAATACAGTCAAGCCAGCATGCTAGAACAATGCAGCAATATTTTGACAAGCAATCTAGCACATCTCATTACGCTGAAGTCAAACTGATAACTCAACAATGAAAACTAAATTCTTCTCTACAACGTCATGTATCAATCCAACCATAGTTCAAATGCAAGAACCTACCACAAATCATATCATGTCATACTGCAAATAAGAAATAACATGTGTACTTGCTGATAAAAAACAAATAATTAAGTTTTACTATAGTATATAATCCAGGAAGTCAGAACAGATCATTAAAGAAATAACATGTGTACTTGCTGCTAGAAATTTTATGTTCATCACCAGCACCATGTAAAAAAAATCCTGCAAACTGCATTCTTAATTTCTAATCCGTTGACAAATTGATATCCCGATACCTAAATTTTTGAAACTGCCACTCTAAAAAAACTTTAATCCTAAACCTGTGTATAAGCAAACACAAGCATACTAATTTTTGAAACTGTTTATATCATGTTCAATTTCATTCCCTTTAGTTGTACATCTAACAAATATAAGCAGTTTTGTAACCAGATATAAAGATAAACAATTTCATTCCCTTCAGTGGTACATCTAACAGTAGCATGTACCCTTTTCTAGTGTGACTAACTTAGTGGGAGTTTCCTCAGTGGCTGGTCCTTTGAGCCCAACTGTATGAATTACATATTGAGAAGTGAAAACATGTTCAGGACCACCAGTGGTTTGCTACTCAATCTTACGACAAGTCTGAAGGCGAAGGCATAGAATTGCATAAGCAATATAATTAAGAAGAGCAAATAAAATCAGTTCTGGACTTATATGCTCAGCATTGAGGCTCATTATAACTCTAAAACATAAAACTTCTATCAATCATAAAACCATTGTCATATTTTATCCAACAGCTAGGACGTCTACAAATCTCAGCAGCTGAGCAAATTCTGCGCTCTAAAAGTGTTCTCAAATACAACTTCGCACTAAAAAACCACACAAAAACAATGACAGCTCAAATTGCATACAGTGAACTCAATTGCCTACAAAACTACTAACCATCCGCCCCCACTTCACCTTGATCGCCAAAATCGAAGCCTTACTATGTTCAAAACACAGCCAAGGGGGACAAGCTGGGATTAGGGGATGGGAATCCTAGCATAGGATTCTTCAGCCTCTGTTCAAGATGGGGATGGACAGCAGAGAAAGGGAGAGGAGGAACATACATGTGTCGTCGGTGCGCGGGGGTAGGGGGCCAGGCGTGGGGCGCCAGGAGCGTGCGTCGTCGGCGTGCGGGGGCGGGACACCGGGGGCTAGGAGCCTAGGGCCCGGTGCGGGCGCGGGACCGGCGGCGTGGCCGGCGGCGGAAACCCTAGGTGCGCAGGGGCGGGCGCCGGGGGCCGGGTGTGGGTGGGCGTGGGCGCGGGACCGGAGGCGTGGCCTGCGGCGGAAACCCTAGGCGCACGGGGCAGCCTGACGGCGTCGTTGGAAGAAGACAGCGCCCAGATAGTCTGACTCCCATGCGCCCTCTTATTTATACTTGGGACTGTTTTTAGGGGCGGTTTCTGATCCAGCCGCCCCTACA
Organism: Miscanthus floridulus; assembly: GCF_019320115.1. NCBI lineage: Eukaryota > Viridiplantae > Streptophyta > Magnoliopsida > Poales > Poaceae > Miscanthus > Miscanthus floridulus. The sequence goes on along the minus strand of NC_089596.1, from coordinate 63,238,317 downwards.
AATGCATTTATAGGGGCGGTTCCTGATCCAGCCACCCCTACAAATACATTTGTAGGGGCGGTTTCTGATCCAACCGCCCCTACAAATAGTTTCTATTTTTTAAATTATAAATTCTATATTTTTTATATCATAAAAACACAAAGTAATATAAAAAAATTGTGTATATGCACAAATATAATATTTTGTATTATTCTATATATGAATAAATATATAAACAATTGTAGTCAAAACAATATAGAAAACAAAAATTAAAAATTTGAATTTTAAAACTTCGACTATAATTTTATGACATTAAATGAAGTAAAATGAAAATGTTGTAATAAATGAAAATAGAGTGGATGTTCAAATAGAGTCATCTGAATGTTGCAAAGGGTAGTCTCATACACATGCATAAAATATAGTCTCACACACATACAAAAATATGTAATCTTACACACGTACCTAAATATATAGTCTCGCACGCATGCATAAATGAAGTCTTACAAACACACACTTACACAAATACTCCACGTTCAACAACTAGCTAGCCCGCTGTAACGACTTTCCCCTTGACACCTTTTTGTTCCCATGGTATTATGTCTTTGGGGAGGTTCTTTTCGACAACACTGATCTTCTTAGGAAAGTCTATGAATAGCGGCATCTCATCGTAGTTATTGTAAGCTTTAACATCGTCCACGCCATCAACTCCAATAATGTGTTGTTTTCTGGAGGCAACCACGTGCTTTGTCTTCTTCTTCGAGGGGAGGTTACTTTGTGGGTCAGACATATAGAAAACTTGTGCGACACGTAAAGCGAGCACCCAAGGGTCATCTTGGTAGCCTAGATTCTCGAGGTCCAGGACTCTCAATCTGATCTCGTTCAGTTGGTGTTGTTTGATCCAGCGGCATCGAAACAGGGCCACCGTTATATCTCTTCCATAGTCAAGTTCCCATATCTCTTCAATAATGCCAAAGTATTGGATCTTTCGCCCTAATCCATCGAGAGCCTCTATTCGAACGCCACTGTTTTGGTTCACATATTTACTATCCTTTGCGTGGATATAGTACGTATACCCATTGATGTCATAAGCATTCCAAGATGTCACTTGTCTCGATGGCCCCTCCGTCAACCTACTGATGGTAATAGAGTCTATGGTTTCTCCAGGTGGTATGTTTTGGTCCTTCAACCATGTAGTTAGTTGTTGCTTGTGTTGTTTCATGACCCAATCATCCGAACGGCCATTTCTCTCTGCCATAATGATAGCCAAGTGTTCATCAATATACGGTTGCATCAGTTGTGTACTCTGCAAGACACTGTAATGCGTCTGGCTCACCTCTTTGTAATCATGGTCAATGAACACTTTTCTACCACTGGTGTCCTTCCTAGCCAGCCTACCCTTGTGACGAGAATCGGGTTTACCAATCCCTTTTTGTACTTTTAGGTACTCTTGACAGCACTCGACGACTTCTTTAGTACTGTAACCCTCTATCATGGAGCCCTCTGGGTATGCTCGATTATGCACGTATCGACTTAAAACCGACATGAACCGCTCATAGGACCATATTTCATGCAAGTAGCAAGGGCCAAGCGCCTGTATCTGATGAACCATGTGAATCATGAGATGTGGCATTATATCAAAAAAAGCAGGAGGTAAACACATCTCCAGTTGGTTTTATGTCTCCACCACAAATTAATGTAGGTCACTCAGCTCTTCCTTGCCAATCGTCTTCTATAAGATCTTTGAAAAGAAGTAGCACATGCGGGTGATGGCCATTTTCAAGAACTCTGACTTTATAGCCCTGATTGCAATAGGTAGAAACACTGTCAGCATCACATGGCAATCGTGAGCCTTGCAGTGTGTTATTGACAAGTCCTTCATCGACACTAGCTTCTTCACATTTGCTGAAAACCCAGTCAGGACTTTGATCCCCCTCAGAAAAGTGCATATAGCTCTCTTCTCATCTGGTGTTAGGTTGAAGCACGCTGTGGGCGGAGTGTATTTTCCATTAGCCTCAGGTACCGGGTGAAGCTATGGCATCACGTTTAGCTGCACCATATCTTTCCGTGCTTTCAGACCATCCTTTGACTTGCCTGTGTCCATCAAGGTAGCAATGAGACTCTCAAAGACATTCTTCTGCACGCGCATAGCATCAATGGCATGGGGGACCTCCAAGTCTGGCCAATAAGGCAGATACTGAAAGAAGATCGATTGTTTCTTGAAAGGTACGCCTTCGATATGAGGTGTGCTTCTATCTCTGTTCGTCCCATCCGGATTCTTCTTTCCATAGACGACGCGTATGTTTTTCACCATTCTGTACACATGTTCTCCGTTATGACGTCTCTCCGGACGGGGTTCAATCTCCGGGGCGTTGTTATAAAATCTAAAGAACAATTTGCTGCGGTACTTGTGATTTGTCTTTAAGAAGCGTCGGTTCCTTAGGTAAACTATCTTCTTGGATGCATCCAGGTACACCCATGTAGTACCATCCAAGCAAACCAAGCATTTCGTCTTCCCTTTGATCTGTCCAGACAAAGCAAACAACGCGGAGTAATCATTGGTAGTAACAAATATTATTGCTCTACATATGAAGTCCTCCTTTCGGAATGCATCGTACATCTGCTCCCCATGCCTCCATAGCATCTCCATTTCTTGCATCAAGGGCTCGAGGAACACGTCTATATCAATGCTTGGTTGTTTAGGGCCAGAAATAAGAATAGTGAGAAGAAGGTACTTTCTCTTCTGACACAACCATATTGGGATGTTGTACATGGTCAAGATCACTAGCCATGTGCTGTGGTTGCTCATCCTCTCATTGAAGGGATTCATTCCATCGGTGCTCAAGCCAAACCGTACATTCCTTGGGTCATCGCTGAATTCTTTGTGCTTCTCATCAAACATTTGCCATTGACTACAATCAGCTGGGTGTGCAATCTTATCATCATCCACCTTGCAATCATCATCCCACCATGTCATGAGTGCGGCTTCTTTAGGATTTAGGAAGATACGTCTCAAGCGATCGGTCACTGACAGGTACCACATTACCAGGGCAGGAATTCTTCTCTGCTTTGCATCGTTGCCTAATGGAGTGTCCTCTGGGGGTTGAGATTCTTGTACCACCTTTTTTACACCCTTCTTATTCCTCTTTTTCCTCGTGGAGGGTTCGTCCCCACTGTAAAAGTCATTGTTCTTGTACCGGCTGGCCCCACACCGGGGACATTTATCCAGTGACTTGAACGTTTCGCCATGAAAAAGTATACAGTGGTTGGGCCATGCATGTATTTTTTAACCCCCATTGTCAATGGACTTATGACCTTCTTCGCTTGGTATGTGTTGGCGGGAACTGAGTTTGGTTATGGCAGCACCCATGACAGGAGATGCAATAGATCATTGAAACTACAGTCTGACCAGTCGTACTTAGCCTTCAGGATGAGCAGCTCAAGCACGAAACGTAGCAATGTCCAATGTGTCGGACAACCCTTTTCAACACCATACACAGTCTCCTTCGATGTTTTTGTCACTCTTTCCAAATTTTCTAGACCTTTCGGGCTATTTAGTAAAATCTTTGGTCCAAGGGTTCGAATCATGCCCTCTAAATCATCTTCATTCCCGACACGTGCTCCACCATCATTATTGGCACCACCTTCATCGTTACCATCCCAACCACCAGCATCACCACCTTGTTCATTACCAAACTCGAAATCCATTCGTGCATCAAGCTCTGTTGAATATTGAGACAGGAATTCTATGGTTTTGTCGTCGTATTCCTCCTTATCCTCGTCGTTAACAATAACCGTTTCACCATGATGAATCCATACTATGTAGTCCTCAACAAATCCTCGCATAATTAAATGTGATCTGATGATAGTCACATCTGTCCATGCCATACGGTTCTTGCAATCTTTACAGGGGCAAATAATTGTATCCTTATTCTCTTTCAATGTCGTTACATGCTTCGTTGCGACTTCAATAAATTTATCCACCTCTTCACGGAAACCTGCCTTGAACCTTAACGAACCATACATCCAAGAGTTCCTGTACTCCATCTTTTACAACAATAACAAAACAAACATTAAAGGACTACTTATTCAGATATATATAAAAATAAATCAAAGTAATAATTATTTGAGAATAATTGTATATACTTCAGATGTATATGAATATAAATCTAATATAATTACATGAAGCATACAAACACACCATGGTAGAGGAAAATTAATTAATGGCCTATTTATCCATAAATAATTAAAATACATATTTATTGATTACAATAAACAATTTCAAAGACAACAATTAGCAATGATTATACTTTACCCAATATCTTTCATACAAACCCTAGTCCAATTTCATCAAACATAAATTTACAAAAACGAAATTAATAAAAAAACCAAACCCTAGATCTAGATCATCATGCACATGAAACATTCATAAAACTAACTAATTGTTCACTAAAATCAAGAAACATGGACCAAATAAGGGTATGATCTTGTTCCCCTCCTTAATTTACCCTAGTACATTTAAAATTTGTGTCTAATTTGCTTCATAAGTAGCTCAAGTACCATAGAAGAGAAAGAAAAACAAAACTGTAATTACTCACTAACCAACCATTAAAACTTTTAAAAAAAGTGTGGAATAGCATTTTCTTACCTTCTAGAACCTCTCCACCAAAAGATTTGAGACCAAAACCTTTCCCCTTTAGTAGAGCAATTTTTGGGAGATGCCCAAGGCCTCCTCATTTTTCTTTCACGGATTAGAGTGAGTGACCCGAGGAGAAAGAAGGTGCTGCATGTGTTTTATATGGGGGGCATTTGTAGGGGCGGCTGATGATTGAGCCGCCCCTACAAATCTGAGCTATAAATACGGAGCCATTTGTAGGGGCGGCTCAATCACCAGCTGCCCCTACAAATACCATTTCCAGGAGCGGCTGGTGATTGAGCCGCCCCTACAAATCAGACCCCATTTGTAGGGGCAGCTCGTATCATCAGCCGCCCCTGCTGTTCTATTTGTAGGGACGGCTGGTGTCTGGGCACCCGAACATATCACTGTAAGGGCGGCTCCATCATCAGCCGCCCCTACAAGAAAAAATTAAACCATTACTAAAAATCATTTTTTACACGGTAAATAACACAGTGCACGGCCACGGGCGAAAAAGTTGCATTGTTTTCGTCCAAATACACATTTGGACGAAGGTTCTTTCAGATCAGAGATCGACGTGCACTGATTGCAACCCTAGAAGAAAAAGCTAGTAGTGATTAATTGTACACACAATAGTGTCTAGCTAGGTAGCTAGATGCTTCTCTTGTTTCTGTCACAAGCACGCATGACTATTCCATTGCCTCCAAGTCGATCAAGCTTGCTCACCCACCCAAAGATTGCGCGCTTTGAGGGGCTCTTCACGTGGCATCGACGATCCGCTTTGAAAGCGAGAACAAACTGCATGCTCAAGTGGGGAAGGCTTCAGCTTCAGCATCACTCTGGTGCCCGAGGGAAGGCCAGCTCGCCTTTAGGCGTGGTGGTCGTAGTTTCTCTTTCTCTAGCTCCTTTTCTTTTTCTGAACAACTGGTGATAGTTTCCTAAAAGATGTTCTGGTTCTTTGCTAAATTAGTTTTTTTGATTGTGCTGTTCCGTATTTAATCGCAAGCTAAGTTTGTGGCCAATTAACCCGGTGTTGCATGTTTCTGTCGAATTAACAGTAAAATTCTTCTGCGCTGTTTAAATAAACGTGAGAGTGATGGTAGTGTATATATCCGTGCATTTACATTTGTATATTGGTCCGATAAGAATCGAACATATATACGATCTTGTTACGGTTCAGTGATAAGCAGATGAAAATGTTTGCCGAAAGATTTATCGTGATGACCACAATCTAAGCCCAATTAATTACTTTTGTTGCAAATTCAGTAACCGTTTTGAGTTCCACGTAGCACGAAGTATCGTCGTTTTTAAATTTTGTGTAGGATGTATCTGATTCGGTTTAGTTGCTAGCTGCTCACTCTACAAACATGATAATTTACTCTAGTTTCCTCACAAAATGATAATTTAATCTAGCCAAAAGAATTGCATCGATGCAACCATGGGATTTAACAGCGAACTAGTTCGCTCAATTCGACCTCGACAAACAGGCTCTTCTTTATGCGGTGCCTGCATAAATTAGCTCCTGCTTTTGCGTAATCCACTACGTCAAAAAGCATTTCTAAGGACGGTTGTAGATCATTTGTAGGGGCGGTTTGCCCAGCCGCCCCTACGCAAGGGTCTCTACAAATCATGTATTTATAGGGACGGTTCCCAGGCCGCTCCTACAAATCAATTTGTAGGAGCGGCTGGTGTTTCTAGCCGCCCCTACAAATCGATTTGTAGGGGCAGCTGTAGTACCAGCCGCCCCTACAAACAGGTATTTGTAGGGGCGGTTCAATCTAGAACCGCTCATACAGTACGTTTTCTCGCAAAAAAAAATTCAAATTCACAATTCAAAATCGCGTTGCCGAACGTCCCACGACCAACGTTCCGAACCGCGTTCGCGTTGCCGAACGCCCCGCGACCAACATTCCGAACCGCGTTCGCGTTGTCGAACGCCCCGCGACCAACGTTTCGAACCGCGTTCGCGTTGCCGAACGCCCGCGACCAGCGTTCGCGTTGCCGAACACCCCGCGACCGCGACTACAAGCACAAGAGTATTTTATAAACTACAATTACAAGTCCAATTCACAAGAATATACACAATCTATCATTAAATATACAAATTCCATACACATTGTTATCAACGTCCTAGAGCTAGCCTTTCAGTCTCATGAAAGTGTTGGTACTGAGGATTTGTACCTAACTTAGACTCTCGGTCATGGTAGGCGCCTCTGACGTGTACAATCTGGTCCAATATGAAGTTACAAAGGTCACCGACGAGCTCTAAGAGTTGATCATCCTTGTATGGGTCTCTTTTTATTCCTTTCTCTTCTCTCCACTACAAGAAAACAAGTTTCGGTTTAGTATTTCATACCATCTACGAAGTTTTTATACTACGGGTGAAGAGGTTCAAACTTACCCTTAAGGGGTGTCTCCTGTAGGCACCGGTGTTACCCATTATAGAACATATATAGTATCCACAATGTATACTCCTAGGCTTCTGCTTGGGGCACTGTGTGTTTTGCATATGAAAATGTTAAGTAATGCTTTTGACAGCCATGTAACGGAGTACTGAAGAAGTAAGTTATACTTACCGCACATAGTGTTTTTATAGCCAGCTTTTTCTTCCTTGCTGGATCATGCCTTCCATGATGATTAGTGACATAGAACCTAAATGCCATGTTCGAATTATTTTAGCAAATACAACTTGTTAGTATCCAAAAGTGAACGTTACAAGTATGTATACAAACATATAAGCTAATGAGGATTATCGATATGTATACGTCTTGAGAATCGATATGAAGTCTTTGTATGTCACCGTGTCCTTATCTAATGAATCAAAGACCCATGCCATGCTCCTCCCGACATCGACGGCTATACAAATCTAGTGGTTGCTGCATGGATTTAATCATAGAACTAGATAAGCCCTTTTGCATCGAATAAAATATATCGAACAAAGCTTTAAGTATAGAGTTGAGCTTACTCGAAGTTGTATGGTAGCCATATAGTAGAGTGATGTTGGAGATTTTTGAAAGCCAAGGCAATGTATGCCGCAACCTTAAGGGACTCTTCCCTTAGCTTCGCACTACGGATGCGCTCTTTCTCCCGAAGAGTATTTGCAGCTGCTAGCTCTTTGGCATCCAGTGTCTACCGTTTAGGGTAATTAAAATTTGTTTGGGCTATAGCTTGAGGGTCTACATACCCGACTTTCACACTTGGCATTTGTTTGACAATGTGCACTTGCATTCTACAAATCACGGCGTGGGTTAGTTAAAACAAAATTCAAAGATTACATTCATATCATATCGGGAGGACAAGGACTTATAGGCACCACGTGTGAATTAGATTCATCTCCATTTCTCTCAGGTGAAAGCATGTGTGCATGTCATTGAAGTCAAAGACAATTTTCCTGGCTGGGCTTCCAAATGTGTCGGTGGGAAAGCATGCTTTTTATGATATCTATGCTCGATGGGAGAACACGCAAGTACCAATCTTGGAACCTTCTCATTCCAAGTGGTAGGCGCTGGATGTCCCGGTTTGGTAGGAAGGGCTTGCCTCTTTCATATGTTTTCGGGCAATCCTTTGACCATTTGATGGAATCAACATTTGGATACTGCTTTGTAAATTGGTGGAGTTTGCTAGTGACGGCCTCCTCAGAACCCCGTGATGAGACTTTTTTAACTTGGTTCTCAGGCTTGAACTGGTCATGGGAATACCACTTGGACACCGACAAGACGTCTTTGATCAAAACATAAACTGGCCTTATGTTGATTGGAATCTTCTTTCAAAGTTCCCATTAAGGCACGTCCTCATCTTCTTGTGCATCACCTTCTTCAGCAGGCACTCGTTGTTCATGTATCGGTTGTGCTTGTTGAGAAGACTGTGGCATCTCATGATGCACTTGCTCGGTACGAGCTGGAGAAGGTTGTGGCATCTCATCAGGCACATGCTCGATAGGAGGCGGGGAAGAATGTGGCATCTCAGGAATGTGGGGGTCACGAGATGGTGAAAATCTATCCCCGACCTCAACAACTCGCTCCAAATTTGGGAGATGGGGAGGCGGTGAAGAAGCAGTCAATATAATATCCTATTTGTACTAGAGGATGAACTACCCCATAATGTCTCCGAGTAACACCAGCCCCTCAGGAGTTGTGTAGTCTATCCTCCACTGTATAAACTCGGGCTTCACTGTATGCACCTCGACCCTAGTGTAGTCCAGCGGTATCTTATTATTATGGTGTAAGCCACCGGGAGAATGTGCCACACCCGTTGCCACCTCCATCACAGTGTTCTACCGATCACTGAGAAACACCAAGGTGCAACTAGTTGGTTCCCGTATGCGATCGACTAGGGTTGTGGTTGTAGTAGAACCTTGGCTGCTAGGAACTTTCGAAGAGCTACCAACTAATGCCAGTTCTCCTGGTGGTGTCACTAATATCCGTGGCTCTGTAGATAGTCCTTGCTCCTCCAGCGCCTTCGCAACTAGAGCCTTCACTTGGAGCTCAAGACTAGTCTCCCAATCTCGGCCATGTTTATTGTGCATATGCCTGCCCACTTTGAATCATTGCTTCCAGGTCATCCTTTTCCCTAGCCCCCTAGTGCGGCCTGTGTGCTCCTTGTTTCCCAAGCCAAGGCTAAGCTCGTCCCTCTCTCTAGAAGGATCGAATGAGCCCGTCTCTTTGTCTTCAGCATATTTCAGTATCCTTGATACCGCCTCTTGGGTCTCCGGCTTATCAAACTTAAGATTACTGCCTGATGGTTCTGTACTCCTCGCATATATCCAATTCCTTGAGCGTACCTTCAAGTTTGTCACATCGATATTCCCAGCAGCTGTGGCCTTTTCATCCATCTTCCTAAACTGCTCTTCCTTAGCATAGTAGCCACCGGGGCCTAGATGATGGTGGTGTTTGTTCCTCTTCGCTAGCTCGGTGTTACGGGCACTGAGCTCCAATGCCTCCGGTGAAGTCTTCTGAGCCACGAGCTCCTCCCATTGACTAGGAGTTATTTTGTCGAACTCGTTGAAGGGAGTTAACCCCTTTTGGATATACTTTGTGTTGAGCTCCGACCTCCAACGTCGAAATGACTCTCCCATCATCCTGATAGCATTTTTTTACCAATTCATGCTTACCCTCTGGAAATCTAAAATTGACCTTCAGCTGCCTATCCCATAGTGCATTCTTTATGTTCTCTGGTACCTCTTTCTAGTTAGGGATTGCTGGGTTCAATTTATCTCTTACTAGGGCCCCGATCGCATTACGGAATCGTCCTCTTAATTCCTTCAGCTCAAGGATCTCCCCTGCTAGCCCAACCTCCGTTATCACATAGCAAGCCTTATCTGGATATAGATTTTCTTTTCTATCCCCTCGTTTCCTCTTAGGCTTGGAGTCGTGGTTGTGTCTTGAGTTTGAGGAGCAGAGGCATCGTGATCCGTCTCTGTGGTTGTTGCCTCTGTTCTCCTTTCCTCTACTTCGTCTTGTCCAGCGAGATGTCGCGGACGTCGACATCGTCTTTTCTGAGTTTTAGGAGGGACCTGTATATAGGACAGGTCAAAGTGTTAGCAGAGGTAACATAGCCAAAGCTTTAGCAAAATTAACAAGCTAAGGCTTCTTCCCTACCTCCTCGTTCGGGTCAAAATCCTTGTCCAAATCTTCCTCCGTTGGCCTCCTTCTTGCTTCAGGTGGGAAAGGATCCTCGGGACTTTCATATCCCTCTTCTGACTCATCATCCTCTTCTTCTTCGCCTTCTGCAGCCTCTCCTTCGGGGCCTTCCTCCTCGTCACACTCCTCCTGAGTAAGCATCACTTCTAGATCCTTTTCCACCTCGTTATCGAACTATTCCTGAGTAAGCTGGTCCTCTAGTGCTTGCTCCTCAAGGGTTGGCTGCTCATCATGCTCAGGGCATCGAGCTGCACTGTCTGTTGTCCGCGACATTATTTCATGCTTTGTTCTAAAAGATGCAAGAAAGTGTGCTTTAGGTACGCGAGAAGGTATAAGAAATCAAAAAGGTCTATAAACCAAAGTAGTCCTATAAAACAATAATATAAAAATGAGAAGTAGCAGTGGTAGAGGCCTCAGAAACATGTCAATCATCATCTGATCTTGAACTTGGAGCATCAAGGCATCATAACAGAGAAGAGAGGAGAATGTAATGTAGGGGCGGCTGCTAATGATGCCAAGTTCCTCACAAGTTCTTGATCATCAGCTCATATTCCATATAATGTATGGACTTAGACAATTTCATCATCGGCAAAACAAAGGAGGGGAGATGAGAGGGAAGATTTAGCAAAAAAAAGCAACAGCTGCTTAACAACACACAGAGAGGAAAATGTGTAAAAACAAGCAGCTGCTGCTTCCCAAATATAGAGGATAGGAAATATGACAAAAATAGAGGAGAGGAGAGATTTGGTAAAAAACAGCAGCTACTGCTTCCAAAAAAAGCAACAGCTGCCATACTGCCATCAGAAGTAGTAGACAATAGTACTAGGGAACTTGTTATCTAAAAAAAGTAAGCAAGAACAGAAATATACTGTGTAAGTCTATAAATAACAAGATGTAGATAAGCAAGAACATGCACTTATATAGAGAATAGAAATATACTGCCATCAGAAGTAGTAGGTAAAGGTGCTAAACTCATAGAACATGCACTTATATAGAGAACAGTCACAATAAACTGTATAAAAGAAGAAAAAGAATGTGTAGCAGCCAGCAAGTACCAATCAAGAAGCAAAACGCTAAAAATGTAGCACTAGCATAAAAAGAAGACAAATCTGCATGTGGGTTACTTGATAAAACACTAGATCGCCTTTTTCCAGCACATGGCTATGACAGAGACCACCCAGGGCAGGAAGACAGGCCATGCTCTAAAAAGACATATACTCCAATCTAATCATACTACTACTATCATACCCTTGCACAGTACAATAATTACCCAATCTAGTCATAAGCGTGTTGCCTTCCAATCTAGCCATTGTCAACACAAGGAATGACCTCTATTATACATACACAGTCTATGAAGGATCACCCTACATACGCGTCTGGCTTGACAACACCGGCAAGATAAGGACTCAAATAGACCGTACATTCTATTTAAGTCAAACAGACATCAAATAAACTGTATCAAAATACCATCTCTCATACTTTATGCTGGTGTTGATGCCTTGATGGCATCAAATAGTAAAAGAAAAGGGTTAGAAACTGCTAGATTTACTTTTAATTTTGCAGCGCTAAACTTCATAAGAGCATGAATAAAGCGACTTGAACTTTTGCGTGGACACTGGACTAGAACACTTTGCAGTGGCAAATTATACATAATTGTTCCTATAAAGAAACCCATCAACAATGTGCAAGGGTAACTGCTTTGAGTGTTCACAAATTGGTCTTTTACTTGTATATAAGTTAGTCAAGGATCACCACTAAGCATGGCCCTTTGCAAGTAAACTCACACTATTGCAAATGATGCTTGATGATATAAATTCTGATAGATATATTTTCATGTACAGTATAGAAGAAGAGCAATTTAACAAAGATTTTACTCCCGGTTATAGCTTTTGTGCTGCTACTCACATTCACAGCCCTTGTCTGGACATGTAAAAGAAGAGGTACATAGAAAAAGACCCCTTATTTTCAGAAATGTAGTTTAGTCTGTAAATGTTCAGGGAAAAAATAGAGAATCCATTGATGTTTCTATAAGCAGGTAGACGACAAAAGAAGAAAGTTCAGAAGAGAGTGATGCTAGAATACTTTAGGTCCTCGGACGAAACGGGGGACAAGAATATAGAGTTCCCAATTATTAGCTTTGAAGACATTGTTGCAGCAACAGACCATTTCTCTGACTCCAATATGCTTGGCAAGGGAGGTTTTTGCAACGTTTACAAGGTACTAGCAAGCTTTCACTTGAGAATGGTTCTTTGAAAAGTTTCACTTGATAATCACATTGATAGAAAAATATGTTATTGATTGTTTTCTGATTAAGAATGATAGAAATGAAGTTGTCTTGATTGCAAAACTGCAGCACAAGAACCTAGTTAAGCTTATTGGTTGCTGTATTCATGAAGATGAGAGGTTGTTGGTATATGAGTACTTGCCCAACAAAAGCTTGGATTACTTCCTCTTTGGTACATTCAATTGTCATATTTGTTAATAAAACCATACAAATAAATATGCGTACGTTCCTAGTGATATGCCTTGTTTCATGTTATTCTCATCAGACTCGTCAAAAAAATCAATGCTTCAGGGAAGACAAGGCAAGTCAATCACAATCAGAACTTCTGGGAAGCGAGGTCTGTCATGGTAGAATACCTGAAAACGATGGACCCATCAATCCAGCCCCAAGAACAATCTGGGGCGCGGGTCGTCGGCGTGCGGGGGCGGGCGCGAGACGCCGGGGGTCGGCGCGCGGGAGAGGGCGCCGGGGCCGGGCGCGGGACACCGGGGGTCGGCGCGCGGGGGAGGGCGCCGGGGGCCGGGCGCGGGACGCCAGGGGTCGGCGCGCGGGGGCGGGCACCGGGGGCCGGGCGCGGGACGCCGGGGGTCGGCGCGCGGGGGAGGGCGCCGGGGGTTGGGCGCGGGACGCCGGGGGTCGGCGCGCAGGGGAGGGCGCCGGGGGCCGGGCGTGGGACGCCGGGGGTCAGCGCGCGGGGGCGGGCGCCGGGGGCCGGGCCCGGGACGCCGGGGGTCGGCGTGCGGGGGAGGGCGCCGGGGGCCGGGCATAGGACGCTGGGGGTCGGCGCGTGGGGGCGGGCGCCGGGGACCGGGTGCGGGTGTGGGTGGGCACGGGACCGACGGAGGAAACCCTAGGCAGCCTGACGGCGTCGGAGGAAGAAGACAGCGCCCAGACGATGACTCCCGTGCGCTTCCTCCTATTTATACTAGGTACCATTTGTAGGGGCGGTTCCTGATCCAGCCGCCCTACAAATGCATTTGTAGGGGCGGTTCCTGATCTAGCCGCCGCTACAAATGCATTTTTAGGGGCGGTTCCTGATCCAACCGCCCCTACAAATATTTTCTATTTTTTTAAATTATAACTTCTATATTTTTTATATCATAAAAACACAAAGTAATATAAAAAAATTGTGTATATACACAAATATAATATTTTGTATTATTCTATATATGAAGAAATATATATATAAACAATTGTAGTCAAAACAATATAGAAAACAAAAAAACAAAAATTAAAAATTTGAATTTTGAAACTTCAAATACAATTTTATGACGTTAAATGAAATAAAATAAAAATGTTGTAAACATAAAAGTTGTATAACTCATCAATATGTACAACTTTTATTTTGGTCATCTTGTCATATGACTTTGTTTGAATGATTCAAATTTTGAAATTTAAATAATTTCAACTTGAAACAATATTTTGAAAGAGTAAATGATTTCACATGAAAAACTCATGAATACCAAAGTTGTAGAACTCATCAATATGTACAATTTTTATTTTGATCATATTTTCATTTGACCAAATTTGAACAGTTCAAATTTTGAATTTCACTAAATGACAACTTCAAACAAGATTTTGAAACCTTAAATGATTTCAACAATAAAAGTCGTGAACATAAAAGTTGGTGAACTCCTCACTATCTACAACTTTTATTTTGGTCACTTCTTTATGTGACAAAATATTAGTAAACATTGTTCATAAATTCACATGACTCATAGTTTCATGAACTATACGAGAAACATGTTGATTTGTGAACAATGTTTACTATCACTTTGTCAGATAAAGAAATGATCAAAATAAAAGTTATAGATCTTGATGAGTTATACAACTTTGGTATTCATCACTTTTTCAGCTAAAAAACATTCAGTGGTTGAAAATCTCGTATGAACTTGTCATTTTTTTAAATTTGAAAAAATTGAAGTGCTCAAACTTTGACAAATGAAATTTTGTAGTAATAGGTGGATGTTCAAATAGAGTCATCTAGATGTTGCAAAGGGTAGTCTCACACACATGCATAAAATGTAGTCTCATACATATACAAAAATATGTAGTCTTACACACATACATAAATATATAGTCTCACACGCATGTATAAATAAAGTCTTACAAACACACACTTACACAAACACTCTACGTTTCACCATGATGAATCCACACTGTGTAGTCCTCAACAAATCCTCGCATAATCAAATGTGATATGATGATAGTCACATCTGTCCATGTCATACGGTTCTTTCAATCTTTACAGGGACAAATAATTATATCCTTATTATCTTTCAATGTCGTTGCATGCTTTGTTGCGGCTTCAATAAATTTATCCACCTCTTCACGGAAACCTGCCTTGAACCTTAACGAACCATACATCCAAGAGTTCCTGTACTCCATCTTTTACAACAACAACAAAACAAACATTAAAGGACTACTTATTCAGATATATATATATATAAATGAATCAAAGTAATAATTATTTGAGAATAATTGTATATACCTCAGATATATATGAATATAAATCTAATATAATTACATGAAGCATACAAACACACCATGGTAGAGGAAAATTAATTAATGGTCTATTTATCCATAAATAATTAAAATACATATTTATTGATTACAATAAACAATTTCAAAGACAACAATTAGCAATAATTATACTTTACCCAATATCTTTCATACAAACTCTAGTCCAATTTTATCAAATATAAATTTATAAAAATAAAATTAATAAAAAAAACCAAACCCTAGATCTAGATCACATACACATGAAACATCCATAAAACTAACTAATGGTTCACTAAAATCAAGAAACATAGATCAAATAAGGGTATGATCTTGTTCCCCTCCCTAATTTACCCTAGTACATTTAAAAGTTGGGTCTAATTTGCTTATAAATAGCTCAAGCACCATAGGAGAGAGAGAAAAACAAAACTCTAATTACTCACTAACCAACCATTAAAACTTCAAAAAAAGTGTGGAATAGTATTTTCTTACCTTCTACAACCTCTCCACCAAAGGATTTGAGACCAAAATCTTTCCCCCTTAGTAGAGCAATTTTTGGGAGGTGCCCAAGGCCTCCCCACCTTTCTTTCACGGGTTGAAGTGAGTGACCCGAGGAGAAAGAAGGTGCTGCTTCTGTTTTATATGGGGGGCATTTGTAGGGGCGGCTGGTGATTGAGTCGCCCCTACAAATCGGAGCTATAAATACGGGGCTATTTTTAGGGGCGGTTCAATCACCAGCCACCCCTACAAATAGAATTTCCAGAGGCAGCTGGTGATTGAGCCGCCCCTACAAATCAGACCCCATTTGTAGGGACGGCTCGTAACACCAGCCGCCCCTGCTGTTCCATTTGTAGGGGCGGCTGGTGTCTGGATACCCGAGCACGCCACTGTAGGGACGGCTCCATCATCAGCCGCCCCTACAAAAAAATCGAACCGTTGCTAAAAATCGTTTTCTACGTAGTGATCGTCAGAGCGAATCAGCCATACGATCTGTCCGCGATATGACAATGGTTTGATACCGAATTACTTATGATACGCACCGTGATTTTTCTTTCAGATCGTTTCTTGATGTATGTATTCTAGAGAGATTTATTCAGTGTTTTCAATGGTAATGCATCTGAGAGGCAAACGTTTCACCCGTCTTCATCTGTGTTGTTCGGATCATGGTTTCTACGGTTGATAAATAGGTTGAAGCTGATTTATTACGAGAGAAGAATACTGTTTCATGGTTGATGAGCCAGGCTGATAAACATCTCCCTAGTAGCCTGCAATCGATCCTGCATCATGGGCCATCGTCGTCTACCTAGACTATCCGTGGGCACTCGATGGACGCGGCGGCTGCCCTACTACCCCTACGGACACGACTACGTACAGTGGCCGGCCGGGGCACCGGAATCCGATGCGTTTTCTTTCCAATGCACCTGGGCCGCCCGTGCAAAGAGAATGGATGGATCGCCCGGCCCCCAGCCTGGTGATGGCTAGCTGATGAGTGCACGCACACGGGACTGCTAACAGCCGGGCGCTGCTGGTCGCTAGTGGGATCCCGTTCCCATCGCATTCGCATTAGCATTATCCATCCATTCATCCAGTAGTCCAGCTTCGTGATGACTGCTACGACGACGCGCAGTGCACAAGGACAGGGCTCCTGCCAGTCCAGGCACTCGAAGCCGATCGCGACGCGAGCGCACGTACGTGTCCTGCTGGAGGCAGCAGCGCAGTGCAAGCGAGTGTTCTTCCATGAGTTTGGCGTAGAAATGTCCCGAGGAAAATGACATGCTGGAACAGTTGGAGCGACTGCAATCGGCAGATCAATTCGCTTCCTTGTACCTTCCTTCCAGTTCCAGTAGGGGTTATTTCGGCTGCTTCGCTTTCTTCGTCTTTATGTACTACTATTTACTTAGCAATCAGTACTGGTATTAGTCATGGTAGACGATGAGAGATTGTCCTCGATGGATGGATCGATCATTGTTGTACAGTATGTAGTGCATCTCTGCTGCAGGTCGCAACAAGAAGATACGCGGCCTGTTCGCTGGTTGGTTTCTGGACTGGTTTGGGCTGGCTGGTGCTGGTTTGTTGTGAGAGGAAAACACTGTTGGCTGGCTGGTTTGAGCCGGCTGAAACCAACAAGCGAACAGGCTGACGATGTAAACTTCCCGAGAAAAGCCGTAGCGTAGCAATCAGTGGAGGCTAGGCGCGTGTATACATAGGCCCTGTTTGGATCCATGGGTTAGAGCTAGTTTGGGCTAGTTGGAGCTTAACTAGCTTTAAAGTAGCCAAACAGGAGGGTTAGAGTGGGTTATTTGCAACTAGCCCATCTAAAAAACTATCCCCCAAAAAGGTGATTATTTGGGCTAGTTGGGGCTATTTGAGGTGGGGTCCACTGTTTTCTCTCTACTTTCACCCGCACTAATGATTTGGAAAGCACATTTATTATCATTTTAACCCTTGTATCCAAACATCTCTTAGGCTAGAGTTAGTTCATGGCTAGTCCTGAGCTAGAAACCAACTCTAACCTCTAGCTGTGCTAGAGTATCCAAACAGGGCCATACTTTATGATATTCCTTGAGGTTCAGTTTCATCCCTCAATTTTTAAAACGGTCATTTTAGTCCTCAAACTTTATTTCTAGGTTCAATTTCATCCTAGAACTATGAAGATGGTTGTTCCAGTCCTCAAACTTTGCATTTTGGGCTCTATTTCATTCAAAACGTATTTCGGTCTTTAAACTTCTATTTTTAACTCAACTTTTATATATCGTCCTACGTGGAACGCTGCACTGTTGCACCTGGTCACCTCCAACACCATTGGATAGAAAAATAATATTCATCTAAAAACTCTTTAGTGGCCATTAATAATTCCAAGCTATTATTTTTAATGTTACCTTATAATGGTACCGTTTATATACCCGTCTAAATGTTTTTTTGGAAGCAATTATAGTTGCTTCGAACGCTATTTATTTCTTAAGAAGAAATGGATATATATTAAAATAATAGCAGATCTATAATTTTTCCTTAGCTACTAGTGTTAGGTTCAACCAATAACCATTCGTGTATAAAATAATATATTTTATTCATAAGCTAAAAATAATTCATATTTAAGAATATTTAGATCTGTATTTATATTCATCTTAGAATTTGAATATAAATATATTGAAAGTGTGCTATCCAATTCAGAGGATGGGACGACGCTAGGGACAATAGTACCGAATGATGACTGTCCATCTCAAATCGCAGGTGATGCTAGACAAAGGACGAAGTTGAGCCAAGATGCATTTTGATAATTTGTCTGTCTATTACATAATCATGTGTTTTATGCAGTTTTAACACATAAATTTTTTTGCACCATAGAATTAAGATTCAATAGCCTCCATCCTTCTTCTACCTCCGGCCTCCACATATCATAATTTTTTTCAAGGACAAATCACAGATGCTGCTGTTGAAGCGTGTGTTCATGTCACCCCTGCTCGTGCTGCTCTTCCTATCCGGCGTTTTCGAGGTTGCAGGCGCAGAGCGTGTTCAGTCTCGACCACTACAGTGCCCGTGGCGATGGACGGCACGATGACACGCAGGCTCTGGAAAAGGCATGGAAAGCGGCGTGCGCCTCGCACAGCCGGCCGTCGTGCTCGTCCCCAAGACAAGGGCACGATGACACGCAGGCTCTGGAAAAGGCATGGAAAGCGGCGTGCGCCTCGGCACAGCCGGCCGTCGTGCTCGTCCCAAGACAAAAGAGAGAGGGAGAGACATAAAAAAAAATTCATATGTTTTTTTTATAAAACGCACGTATAGTATTTTTGTTTTATAATTCATGGATGAAATTGTGCCTAAAATATAAAGTTTTCTTTTTGATAGGCAAAGTTGAGTTTGAAAATAAAAGTTTAAAGACTGAAATGCACTCTGATAGTTATGGATAAAATTGAGCACAAAATGCGAAGCTTGAGAATGGAAACGATAGTCTTCGTAGCAGTGGGATGAAATTAGGCCTAAAAGTAGAATTTGGAAACTAAAACGTTCGTTTTAAAAGTTCAGAGATGAAACTGAAACTCGAGTAATATTCCAGGGACCAAAATGACTATTATGCCATATTCTGGCTAAAGTACGCATCGGATACACACACAAATGCCATATATTCTCCCTCGTCTTTAATCTGTACTCGACCCGATCCAAAGCCTACTACGATCCAGCTCAGCTTTATAAGGTAGTTGGTCAGTTAAAGGCTGACCAAGCCAATGTCTTTTCGGATGATCAGCCACGCTGGGACTGAGACACGGCTCGGACTCCCACGGGGGGCAGCAGTTTGTTTGCTTCGAAAGGTCTCCTAACATCTACAAATATCTTGGCCTGCCCACTTCCGCTCACCCGTTGGTGAAAAGTGGACTGTCCCGACGCCTACCAGCGCGCCGGCGGCAAGGGAGCTAGGCTGCTTTACCCCGCTGCCGCTGGTCGAATACGTACCGCGTACGCTCATCATTTAGCCCGTGCTCACCTTGCAGCTAGCCGATATGCTTCTTGACGGCGCTCTCAAAGCACCAAAGGACATCCTCGAATAACTTGAGTCTAAAAGAAGACACATCCTATGGATAGAATCCCTGGGGGAAGTGTAAGGCGAGTTGGCGACGGTGCAATCGTTCAACCACGCTTTGGGCATCCTCAACATGAATATGTTCACGAGAGTGTTTTCTGCAGCACTACTTCAGCAGTCCTTTTCAGCGAACGAACATTGTTTTTCTCTTACAATAAATCAGCATAAGCAATCAACATAAGCCAAAGTTCAGCGAAACGAACAGGGCATCAGCTCAAGTGTAGCCATTTTCATCACCTCTACCTGTAATGGTCATGTCTCAGGCTCTCAGCTTGATTGCTTTGCGTCGACCATTATTAGCAGCAATTGATCCATTGCCTTTTATGTAACTGATCTTAAGGATAGAGACAAGACAAGCCTCTCCTACAAGCTACAGCAAGTACTACGACACATGAGCTGACATTTGCTTTCGGGGCTGATTGTAAAGTAGGATGTCCATTTGCTTGCAGGAGCATGGCATGATTGGGTACATGCGCATTTGTGACCGCCAATGGCTAGGGATGAAAACGGTACGGATATTTTCCGACCGTATTCGAAACCGAATCCGTTTAGAGGGGTTGAGATCTGTCCGTATCCGAGTCCGGATATCCAACATCCGATACCGTATCCGTATCCGAATACTCAAATTGCATATTTATGATGTCGATATCCAATCGTATCCTATCCGACATAGTTGACACTATCCGTATTCGAATCCGAATCCGGACAGAAATATGAAAACAAATGTAATATCGGTGATATCCGTCCGTATCCGATCCGTTTTCATTCCTGCCAATGGCAATGGGCTTTTTAGGGTTATGAAATAAAAAAGTTGCCACCTTTTCCCTGGTATCTTGTTTGTTCCTATCTTTTTTTTTGGGTGAAATATATAGTACATTTTCCTGATGTCTCAAAGAGGTTCTCTGCCTCGGCTACGTACGAAAGTAAAGGCCATATTAGGATATATAATGATGATGAATTAACAGGATCCAAGTACTTCGCTGCAAAGGATAACAGTGATGCTATGCTATTTGTTTATTTATAGAAGAAAAGAAAAACAGCTAAAGCTCAGGGTTGGTGAAATTTATAAACCAAACTGACGTGGGATTCTGCTTGATATCCGGAACTAAAAAAATTCAGAATAATTTGTTTTTCTGATCATTGCATAAATTAATGTGACTTTACAGCGAAGTAGTACTATATTGCTCATGGGGCCAGCCAATCTCCAAGTACGTTTAGGTTGTTTTTCGCTTGTCCTTGCCACGTTGGGCATTTTTTTTCCAAATTCTCCGTCGCCTTCCCCTCTCTCCTTTCTCCCCTCCTCAATCCCATTCCGCAAGTGAATTACTCCCTCCATTCAAGTCATTTCAAGAATATTAGAGAGTCAAAACATCTTAAGTTTGACCGAAATTATAGATAAAATTATAAAAATTTATGATATCAAATAGATATACTATAAAAATATAGTTAATAAAAAATCTAATGATACTTAGTTGGCACAATAAATATGATTATCTTATCATATAAATTTGATCAAGCTTGAGATGGTTTGACTCTCCAAGACTCTTAGAATAACTTATAATTTGGGACAGAGAGATTACTAGACTTTTCCAGTGTGATTTGGGTAGGTTAGTTCAAAACCTTCACATATCATGGGTCTCCAAAGATTCTGAATCTGGAAGCATGACACGGCGAGTAATGGCGTGCACTAATTATAATTACTAGATCTTAGAATGCTACAGCAGCAGAACAAGCTCGAGTTGCCTGAGTAAATCGAGCAACTTATAGCGATGCAACCTCCATGGTCCATGCCCATCGACAACTAGAGATTCCGTGCAATCCTTGGGTAAAAGAAAAATCCATGACTTTTTCTCTCGGAACCTTAGCCCTTGTTTAGTTCCAAATTTTTTTTCTAAAAAGTGCTACAGTACCTACCATATCGAATCTTGCGATACATGCATGGAACATTAAATGTAGACGAAAAAAAACTAATTGTACAGTTTGTTTGAAAATTGCGAGATGAACGTTTTGAGCCTAATTAGTCTATAATTGAATACTAATTGCCAAATAAAAACGAAAGTGCTACAGTATCCAAAATTCCAAAATTCAGCCAAGTAAACACGCGCTTACCACATTTGACATTCTTTTTCTCCATTCTTCGTGGCCTTTCCCCCCTTCTCTTTTCTCCCCCTCCTCAATCCCATTCTGCTTTCCTTTGTGATTTGGGCAGGTTAGTTGGAAACCTTACCGTATCATGGGTCTCGAAGGGTTCTTAATTCGGAAGCACAACAGAACGAGCTATGATTGTATACCTCTGTGCCCATCAAGCAGAATGCAACATACAGCGATGCAACAAAATAAGCGCTTAGGATGAAACAGCAGCAGGACAAGCTCGAGCTGCGTGCCTAGGTAAATCAAGCAACATATAGCGATGCAACCGCTCTGTGCTGTGCCCATCAAGCAGAGATTGCGACCCATGCCGTGCAATCTTTTAGACTTTTTTCTCTCGGAACCTGCCTTGCCTACCCGCCATATCCATCCGCGCGGCGCGGCCCATGTGAGGCGGGCATGCAGCGCGCACAGTAACAGAGGGAAGAGCGAGTGCGAGTGGCAGGCAAGCCGGCACACGGGAGGCGTGGGTCGACGCGCACGCACGCTCCCCACCCGACTAGACTACCTGTCCAGCCATGAGCCATCCATCCATCCCTGATCGACAGACAGCTCGAGACGCTTTGCTTTGCACGAGTGGCTGCGAATCATCGCCGCGCCGGGACGACGGGAGGGGAGGGGAGGGGAGGCGACGGGCGGCCGGCTACCTTGCATGCATGCCTTTTGCCGCTGGCCGAGCACGGGGCCCATGGCATGCGACCGAAAAAAGGCGGAAACGACCGGCGCGGGGTGGCTCGCGGTCACGGGAAAAAGCCGGGGAAAGTTGCCGGCCGTTTCGGCGCGCGGGCGTATCATTCGGGGATTGGCCAGCCCCCGGCGCCGGCGCACAATTTCCCGCGGGGGATGGGGTGGATGATCCGGTGCCCGACGCGGGCAACGACGGCCGGCGCCCAGCCCAGGCAAGTGGTGGGATTTCGCTTCTCGAGGGAACAGAAATTACGGAAGCGAGGGGAGGTGGATTGCCGCGGATCAGATCATGGGATGGGCCGGGATGGCCGTGCGAACGCGAACGCGAACGCGAACTTGAACTTGAAACGGTACCCGTAGCTATAGCCCATAGGTACGGGACGGGGCTATCGCAACGTCACACGGCACTAGCCGTAACATCCTAGGTTTCTTCTGGAGCTCGCGGGCAATCGGGCGGGAGTCATCACCTGTGACTGCGAGTCTGTGACTGTGACTATGACCTATCTCCATTATTTGTTTCGGCAAAATGCTCGAGCTCTTGCGAAGTGTAGACCGAGCCTTCTATACGTGGAGATTCCTGGCGCCAACGAGCCCACAAGGCCGCGAGTGAAATGAGCGACACTGCCAGACCTCGAACGCGGGAGAGCGTGGCAGTTCGTTCAGTCTTTCATTCAAATCGTTCTTCAGTGTGGTTGCAGCATCAGTACCGAGTGCAACGGGGATGCACATGTCGGTGGGCCGGCAGCCCAGCACAACATTTGATATGCGTCTGCCCAACTTCCCACAGTTGAATGAGCACTCTGGTTTTCATGATGAATATATATGCCCGTTTCTAGAGCCAGCGGATGCATAACGAATATACTGGAGATGTGCCCAACGAATATGACTCGTTGTTTCTGTTAGTTTCAGGGATGTTTAACCTCTGTACACTCCTTCAGTTTGGAAGTTGAGAATACCACCTCGTGTTCAGATTTTTCTGAGGCTTTTAAGTAACAACAGAACTCTAACTAGAGATAATTTAAGTAAAAGGAGGCATGTGGAGAACAAATCCTGTCTTTTTTTGTTCTGAGTTGGAATCAGTGAGTTCGAGTATTGTGTAGCTTCAAACCTTTGGCAAGTTATCTCAAGGATTTGTGGTAAACGGATAGGTTCAGATTTTGTCCTGTTGCAAGATGGTGGTGGTTAATTAACAAATAAGGAAAATGTTCTGAATATGTGCACCTCTCTGTAGTTAGGTGGAGTTCTATGGAAATTCAGGGTCAGGTGTGGTCCAGTATGAAGTCGGCGTTGACAAAAAAATTATCACAAGGTAGTAGTGCTAGAAGATACTTCGAAAGGAAGACAACTATTTTATCAGATTTGGATCATTACATTGAACTGATGGAGGAGCAGAGGAATCAAAACACAAGGTTGACATGGATCCAAGGGGACGGTGCAGATTTGGCAATTGGGACAGGGCGCCTCTGAGCACCTGACCCCTTCCTTATCGGTATCCCTAATCAAATCCTACGGGGCAAAGGTATCTTTTGTTTCAATTCGAACAACGGCCTTCCTCTGGAACGAGCGAAACCTACGCATAAGTCGGGGAGAGGGAGCAACAGGAGTAGAGCCAGTGAACTTCCAAACCGTTGTCAGCTGTGAGGATCTCCAATGAACAAGGGGCGATGATGCTTAATGCTTATCGGAGAGCCATGAGGCCTCGGCAGAATTTTGTAGAAAATGATCATTACTGGTTTTAGCGCGCGTGCCTCATATGCACGAGAGAGAACGATCAGTTCAGGGAGATTTCATCACAAGCGTAATGTATACTTCCGTGTCTCAAATTTCTTCAACGACTAATGACCAACACGTACGACAATTGAACTGTAAACAGATCGATCTACGCAAGTTCCTTTGCCGGCTACGAATGAAATGTGGTGCACCTCTAACCAAAGCAAAATGAAAGAGAGCAAATAACACGCGCAAAGCACAAACGATACAAGGTAATAACAATTATTGGCAGTATCGCAGTACATATTTGGTAACAGGCACGTGATGGGCAGACTCACTATACATTATGTTGCACTTTGATCCCATCCTCCAACTAGAGTGCAGGACCACATTACCATGGGTATACTGTGTTCAAAACATCACGACGCCCTGACCAGGTTGGCACAAGGTACATCTTGCTTGACCCACTAGTTGTCGGATTGCATGCTCCTGAGCATGTTTAGGATGGAAAGGAACAGGTTCAGGATGTCAAGGTATAGCCCAACTGATGCCCAGATATACTCATCATAGGTGTGGCGCCTGATCAGGTTCTCGGTGTCATACAGAATGAAGCCTGCGAAGACCAAAGCTCCTAGCCCACCAAACAAACCAACTGACACTGGTCCCAATGGGAAGAAAATCTGCAACACAGAATTCCACAGAACAAAAAGGTTATTGCAAGCAGTGGATTGCTCGTCTGGTAACAAAGCAGCATTTGCGAGTAGAGCCCATTCTTTCAGAGCTTATCATAGGCATTACCTGAAGAAAGCTAGTTAGGACAAGGATAGTAAGCGCAGAAGACAGAATAGGCCCCAGATACCCAAATTCCTTGCCCTTCTTTGAGGCCCAGAAAGCATACGCAGTCAAAGAAACCACCACACCAGCCGTCAATACTAAAGCCTCCAGAACAATTTTTCCTGCAATAAGTAAATGATTGTTAAACAAAAACTACAAGAAGCATCTACTAGAAACAAATCAAACTATTTGAAGAAAAGAAACAGACCTTGAGTGTTAGCACAAGCCACACCAATGCTGAAGCTCAAGCACAAAGTGAACAAACCCAGGAAAACGAAATTGTGTGGGTGCTTGTGCTGATAATGATACAATGGGATCATCACTGCCGCAAATATCAGAAAAGAAGTTAGTGAACAAAAACCAACCTACTAAGAGAAAATAACAATAATGGAAGTCCCTCTGCTAAGATTCTAAGCAAAAGAGAAGGGCATATTTTGGTGTGTTACGGCCTACAAGGATACAATGACACTGGACAGCTTCTGATTAAACCCAGAAAACCCCCCAAAAAAAAATCTTGCACTCTCAGATCTAATAACTGAGACTGTTTCTGATTCCTCCATAATCCACAGAAAGATAAATCTATTGCTTTCATTATCAAAGCATTCTCCTCTGCCTGTGGCAAACAGCACACCAAAAACTCTATGTTGAGCTAGATAACCAAAACCCTCAATTTGGTCCAACCATATATCAAAGTACCTACATTTTCATTTACTTGACATCATTGTCTTTGACTGTTACTTTTTGATTAACCACCAGAGAAACTATGCAGATTTAGCAAAGTACTTTTTGATTACATGTCTACCATGCCACTTTTATGCTACATAAACAAATACTTCAAAATTGTTACTGGCCAAAAACCTTGATCAGTCAAAGTCAAGCCAACAATATCAAGCAGGATGGGAGTATGCATACAACTGATTCTCAAAGGCTGTCGCCCTACCTCCCTCTCCAAACTCCACACTCGACTTGTACTCTTTTGTATGAACGATGAAGAGGGTAAGATAATAGGGATACTCCTTGAAACTGAAAAATGACAACTCAGTTTCATGCCTCCTTAGCAAGATGCCATTATTTTCTATTTTCTCATATTCTCAAATCATTCCTCAACTCAAATCCCACTATCAACCACATGACATTAGAAATACTGAATCAGCCTTCTTTGTAAGCCTTCATTATGCAATTATGTCTTATGTTGTACATGGATTCTTGTGTGGGTAAGTAACTAAACTCAGGCCAATTAGAACTTAGGAGTGACTCCTATTGCTAATTCTAATTCAACAGGGAAGTAGGAGGTCTCACTGTTGATAAATAAACAATATAACAATAACAACAGTGAGATAAAGCACAGCACTACAAGTCTACATCACATATCTCCTGTTCAAGTTTGACATTAGTACTTCTTCATCAGCAACATAATCACAATACAACAGATTATCAGCACAATAACAAACAACTAAGCTTCCTGTGTGTTAAATCAAGGCAACTTGCTGTGATGCTCATGTGAGCCCATTATCATGTTACTAATGTGCTGCAACATCATTAATGAGCAGCTGACAATCAAGCACTCTATCACATAGATATTAAACTAGAACAAGAGACAAAGGATAATGGGCTCACTAATACTGTAATATGTTTTTCCCGGGTGAACAGTTTAGCTAAACTAAGGCCCATTAGAGGCAACCGGCTACAAAGTACAAACTGCTTCTTCTATTGCGAAGGGAACCTCTCCATCTCCTTATAATATTCATAGTAACCCCTTATACAGGGCCAGGGAATCTCATCTACATGCAATATCAAGGGCATAAATAAAGTTGAGATAAAGCTTGGGACAACAACGCATCTCTCTTGTTTCAATTTATATTTTCATTGAATCATCAGCAACATGACCATAACATCACAACACGTTATCAGCACGATAACAGTCTCACATTGACTTTCTGGTAAGTAGTAAGTCAAACATGTTAGATGGAGGCAGCCACCAGGAGCTATGTGAGACCATTATCATGTTGTAACGTGTTGCAACATTATGGTTAGGTTGAAGATGATCAAGAAAAATATTAAATTGGAACAAGAGAAATGGGTAGCAATCCAATCTCAACTTTGTTGTGCAATTAGCCCATTTTAATGTTGTACCATGGGTTTAACTGCACTAAAGCTCATGAGATGCAAATGGTTCCCATATACTGCTTATTCATTTACACAGTGAAGTTCCCAACTCCTGACGTCAAAGAGGCTTCATTATACTTGTAGTGTCAAATCCACAATATAGTGGAGAGACATTTAAGGACTACAACACGTTTCACTTGTCCCAATTTAATATTCATTTGATCATTGGTAATACAACCACGAGTTCAACAACACGTCTTCAGCACAATAATGCTCATGTAGGTTTGTTGGTAACTTGATACAAAACATGTTAGACCAAGGCAAGTTACCATGAAGCCTGCATGAGATCATCGGCTTATAATGTGTTGCAATATCATGATTGAGTTGCCAAGGATCAGTTGTACACAACCATATAAACATTAAACCGGAACAAGAGACAAGTGTAAGTAACATCCTTCAGAATCCATAAATAACATGTGACTAAACTAAGGTACTAGACCTAGCAAGCCAATTGCCCCCATGAAACCTTAGTTTAGGTAACATCTACCCAATAGCAAAGCAAAAGGAATTTGAGCAGCAAATTTGCAGTTCAAGCTTGGATAGGTTATTTATCTAAGATCTACATGCCAAAGTCCTGATCCAAACAGCCATTCATCATAAATAACAAGATAACCTAATAGGAACACTGCACCGACCTGTCTAGAATCTGGATCCAACCAACTCATCTAACTTATCGACAATTTGTGTAGTTTCAGCAACACATCTCCCTAACCAAGTGGTGATTGATAACCAGAAAAGAGTAGATTTCCCCACCCAGCACATCAAACCCCGGCACCGGATGGAGAACAGGGGCGCTTACGGATGAAGGGCAGGACGGCGAGCACGAGCGCGAGGCCCGCGGAGTCGGAGAGCGTGGCGTTGAGGGTGGGGTGGAGGACGGTGAGGGCGGAGACGGCGGTGGTGAGGAGCAGCTGCGCGGCGAGGATGCCGTAGACCTTGCGGACGAAGCCCCAGCGGAGGGCGCTCTCCCCGCGCGAGATCCCCGGGTACAGCGTCTCCCCGGTCCCGGCCTCCAGGTCGACCTCCGACGCCTCCACCTTCTCCTTCATCTCCGGCGCCCGTCGGTACCCCGCCGGCGCGAGGGGCTGCATCTCCGCCACCGACGCCATCTCCCTCTCTCTCTCTCTCGCTCTGCGACGGGGATGGGGATTGGGTGCGGTGCGGGGAAGGGGAAATGCGGATTCTTCGCCCGAGACGCGGGTTGCGCGTCGCTGTTGTAGACTTTGTTGGGGGTGGTTGGGGATTTTTTGTAGATTCGCTACGAGCACTCGTGAATCCTGCCAAACTTGTCCTCGGCCACTGAAAAGTAGGGCCAAATCGGGCGGAGGGGTGGGCGGAGCACTCAAAAACTCGTGCGCTAGGCCAGCTTAGGTAAGTTCCGTGCTCACAAATTATTTTTCTGATGAGAGAATAAAAATATCGACATGCAAATCCTGTAGTACTACTCACTTCATCCCAGAAAGAAAGTTGTTATAGGATACATGCAGATCATATTTTCTCAACTTTGATCAGATTTATAGAAAATGTGTGCAATATTTATATCTCTAAATAAGTTTGTTATAAAAATATATTCAACGATCTATCTAATGATATTAATTATGTATTATAAATATCAATATTCTTTTACATATAATTGGTCAAAGTTAAACAAAACATTGACTTCTCCGGCAGCGATAGCGACTTCTATTTTAGGACAGAGAGTACTCCTTCTGTAAAAAAAATAATTCATAGCTCTGAATCTGAACACACATCGTGTCCAGGTTTAAAGCTAGAATTGTGTTTTTTTCCTGGACGGAGGGAGTTCACCCTTTTGATTAAGAAAGATGCGTCGCTTTCATTTGCTACGTTTGACAATATGTCAATATAAGATGGATGCCGCGATGCCGCTAGAATTCAATAGTAAAGTACTTTTTTAACATATATTTATAAATTACATTTGGTTGGAATGTTTTATTTCCGTATATAAATCCAAAACTCATCATGTACTAAAAGGACATGTATTTTACGGATGCAGTAGCTCGGTTAATTCTTCCATTTTGCTATGTTTTACTACGTTATTATATCTTTGCACTATTCGTAGCCAAGATAACAGTTAGATGCTGAATCAAAAAAAAAAACAGTTACTCTATTTTGGTACTTTTTCTGCCTATAAGCCTATAAGGTGATTGTTAAGTATCTATCTGATGATCACTTTGATCAGTTCTAAATAACTTTTAAATGTTTTTGTCCGTCTCTCATGAACTGGGTAATATCTGTTCCTATGCAACATGTGACTTATTGCCGGTTTTTTACTTAATTACTTGATGTGACTGTAGTTTGCTGCCCCATGTTTGCCTTTTCTTTTGCAAACAATCAAACGAACCATACCAAAAAAAAAGGGTCAGACTATCACTTCATATACCTAATGCTGTCGGATCGCTTTGTAGTTACCATTTAGGGCGTCTCCAACTCTATCAACATGACCAAATCACTAGTGGAGTCAAGAGAAAGGAAAAAAAACACGAGAACACTTTAACGACCTATTTGCCGCGACTTCGGCTTCTTGCGGCTCTTATCGTGGAGCCATGTCAAATGATCATCTAAAAACGGCTCCTTGCAAAGAGCCCGGAAACGTGATTTCTTTTGGCTCCTTACAAACTTGACACAAACTATTACAAAACTGTCACCGGAACTATTTTGCCAAAAACTTTCTAAAACGGCTTCAACTCTACCAGATAAGTTGTTCCACAAGTGAAGCTCAAGCCCTACCAGACTGGCTCTAATATCTAGACCGGGAGAGCACGAGTCAGAGAGGATAGATTCTGACCTAGTAGATTTATTTGGTGCGTGAGCTTTGATTACAAGATCGCTAGCACACCACTTGTTTCCGTTTTCTTCCCTCCAAGTCAACCAAAAACATCAGCAACAGATATTGGATCTGTTTGGATCTCATTCCCGTAGTGAGAATGCGGATTCTAGTAAAAAAAAATTAGAAGTGTTTGGATCTTATTCTTATAATGATTATTGCCTTTGCACATCGAATAATCTCCAAATAGTAGGTTTGAGTTAGATAGTTCCAAGTGTTTTGAATCTCATTCTCATTGCTTCACCTTATTCTCATTTTTCTTAGTAGATCCAAATAGGACCTTAGATACCTACCGAGGACATCCTACACCCTTCATCCCTGAATAAATTAATTTCTAAAATTGTCATAAGTCAAATTTTTATAGATTTGACTAAATTTATAGGAAAAAATATAAATATTTGTGACACCAAATGAGCCATATTATGAAAGTACTATTTATAGTGTATCTGATGATATTAATTGGTGTCTTAAATCTTGACGCTCATTTTTATAAATTCGGTCAAACTTAAAAAGTTTGATATCAGACAATTCTAAGATTTGATTTATTCAAGGACAAAGAGAGCAGCATTCACAAGAGTCAAGAGTTGTGTCTCATCTGGTAAGTCACTTTTTTCTTACTAAATACTATAAAAACTAAGACGTATAGGGTGTGTTTGGTTGAGCTGTGGCTTTTGAAAAAGTTATTGTGAGTCGGTGGGTTGTGGAAAAGATGTTTTAGGTTATGGGCTGTGAAAAAGTTGTAAATTGTTTGGTCCACACAACTATTAAACTTACATCCTATCTCTATTTTGTGTGGAACTGCTGTGCAACAACTCTCTATTTTTTTATCATTTCAAATGGCAGAAGACAAAAGCGGTATCCAAAGTGCTTCAAAACTGTATCCAAAAGTAGTTGTTTATGAAAAACAGCTTCTGGTTTTCACCCTTTGGTT
Organism: Miscanthus floridulus; assembly: GCF_019320115.1. Lineage (NCBI taxonomy): Eukaryota > Viridiplantae > Streptophyta > Magnoliopsida > Poales > Poaceae > Miscanthus > Miscanthus floridulus. The sequence continues at coordinate 63,207,386 of NC_089596.1, read as the reverse complement.
GGCTTTTGGTTTTTTAAGCAAAAGCAGCCTCAAAAGCTAAAAAGGCACCCACCCATAAAACACCATATTCACCTATATAAAAGCATGTAAACACCTCATCCCTACGAAAACATATGAGAGATTGTATTGACATATCTTGAGATTGACATATGAAAGAATAATTAACCATTAATAGTGCCTAGGCTGAGTTGGAGACTCGAACATGGGTTAGAAGTTTTCGTCATAAAGAACCTAAAAAGCTAATACGGTGTTTGGTTCAGTGAATGGTAATGCAAAGGAAATGAAATAAGATACCACTGTAATCGGAGTGGTTCAATCTTTATCTAGAAATGGTAGTAGGATATGATAATACTGATTACAAACAGTGAGAAGCAAACATGTGTAACTCTAACACATAAGGGCAAGTACATAGCTACATGTTATGGTCTCATACTTCGTCTCATACAGTGCCACATAGGATTTTTGTTGATATGGAGGAAAGGAAGAGGGGGAGAGAAAGAGGTCGTTTTTTGCGAAACAACTGTCTCATAAGCTAAAATTTAGGACTATGAGCAGCTATTATACAATTGTACGAGTTGTTGTTGTTATCATGCAACTCAAGAGTCTTGACTTTACTTTTATTATATGCATAAATTAAGGAATTGTGAGTTACTATGAGACAAGTTAAAAGACAACCATTGTACAAGTTGTCTGTTAAGTCGTGTTAAAATTATATGGCACTATATGAAACTGCCTACGAGAAAACACCAATGTACTTGTCCTAATCGATTACGTTAAATTTTAGCCAACCAAACGACTCATAAGTTCACATTGCATAACAAATCATGATGATTTTTCAACAAAAAGGTAAGTAAGGGAAAGATGTTAGAAGCAAGTAACTTCTTCTCTTTGAATATATCCAACCAATCCAATAAATCTCTTGGACCGAAGAAAAAGTTGATTCATAGCAATGTATATTAGTCTATAGTAGAGCAAATCTAGTTAGAATGGACGGTCAACTCAACCAGTTAGGTTTCTCGGAACATGTTTGTAACACTCCAGGCCCGCCACACGGCACAGGCCCACTCTGTCGAGGGGGTTTCACCTACGTAGCAACCCGCTTGCGTTTTTCGTCCTTGCTTCGCGCAAAACAGTTAACCGAAGGTTACTACGTGTCCTTGGCCTGGCTATTTAAGCTGGTTCGACGAACTCGGAATTCACGGTATGGTACTAAACTATTGGCTGCACAGTGTTTTTCACAGCTACAGTAGCTTGCGCTACAGTACCCACAAATTCAACCCAGCCCGATTCACCGTTATAGCTACAGTGCTTGGTCCAACCACAATTCAGCCCATGAGCTGGGTCTCACATCCAGCTACCCTCAATGGGTTTGACGTCCTCATCGAGCTATCGAAACAGCTTACTGTTTACACAAAAATTTGGTTAACTTATCATGGAAAGAAAGAGATCGGCCGATGATGTCAAAAGCAAGAAAGTTTCCTAAATTAAGGGATATTTACGAGTCGGTCAGCAAATATTATTTAATATATTTGAGAGAGACGTGACATCTAGGTGCATATCAAGATGAAAGAAATAAGGACACGTATCAAACAAGGAAGTTTCATCAGCAAGGATTCTGCATAAGAGAAATTAGAGTTCATGTATCTTGATTTTTCTTTTTGTTATCTAGTCGTGTTCATTTAGGACTTTTATCAGCCCAGGGTATAAATATAAACCCCGGCTATTGTATCCGGAGATCAATCAATCAAACACAAGTTATTTACTTTTTTTTTGCTCCGGCCAACCCTTAGGAGTAGGAGTAGAGTAGATCTCGGTGAGTTCTTCAGCAAACATGACTGCATCGGTCCGGCCAACCTCCGGTTTGTCTGTAAGTACCGTCATGGTTTATACTTTGGTTTGTATGGCTACATCGATCCGGTCGACCTCCACTGCGAACTTTAGTATAAGTTAGTTATCGACTCTTGTCTAGTTCAAGTACGGCTACATCGATCCGGTCGACTTACACTGCTCGAACTAGATTAAGATCAAGTTATCGGCTCTATCTAAGGATGACGTCCTTCGGGTAGATTCATTAAGTTACCGATCTTGCTGATATTTTCATTGTTATTAGTTTACAACAACATCAATCCGTCCGGTCAAGATCGAGTTAGATCGGCCTTATATCCTTTCAGTCCGTCGTTCGCTTTACTACAACACGATGTTTCTTACTCTGAGCGATGTGTTACGTTTCATCGGCCATTCTATCTCGATCCTGATCATGCATAGTACGCGGTTAAGGCATGCATAATCTTGAAGAGGTTTGCTGGCTAGTTAAATCTAGTTTATAGTTCACCATTATGGCTGTAACGATCCGATGATCCCCACTGATGGCACTATAGATTGGAGGATGCTAGTTAGTAGATTTATTCCTGATTAGGCGTGACCTTAGCTGTTTGCTAAGCCTACATTGGCTAAATAGCCGATCACCTGTGCGTTAACGCCTACAGTGTGCGTCCATGATTCTGTTAAGCGTGAATAGATCTGTGTACTTTAAGGGTTTGATTTGTTGTCTTTATCACGGCTGCATCGATCCAGTCAAACCCCACTGTTAGAGATAGTATGTTAAGTCTAAGGAGTCCATAGGTTTGTCCATATAAAATAGTCTATTGTTCACACGCTGTAGTCCCTTTTCATCTGAATCGGCTATTTCAGCCGATTCATCTGAGCCTTCACGTATAGCATGTCTTTCGGAAAGCCTGTCGAAGTATAGATGATTTTATAGATTCTTCAATTTTAGTTTGTTATTATCATCATAGCTACCATCGATCCGGTGGAACCTCACTGTTGTTGGTAACAGATTAGATTTAGATCGTTTGTAGATCCATTGATATTAGACAGTCGATTTGTTTGCATGCTATATCTTTTACTGATTAGATTCATCGGCTCAATAATTCATATTGGTAATATCCACCTAGCTGATGATCTCATTTACGTCTGTGGACATTGTACCTATCAACATAAAATTAATCGCGATCCATGAGCTTTACTGTCTGTACTACACCACGACACACATTTGCCTACACTTATCTGTTGGCAAATGATTGGTTTTGACAACACATTATGTGTTGGTAATTGTACAACCTTTTTAAAGTCACGTAAACTGTCGGCAATGATGTTGTATGGCTACAGGTTAACTGTCGGCAGTTCTCTTAGGACAATGAAACTGTCGGCAAATGTTTTTAGACAGAATAAGTGTCGGCGTTTCCTAAACAAACCAACTGTCTAAGTGTCGACGAAAGGATATACGGTCTTGGCCAGATTGTGCACGCACGGAGTCGTAGCCTTTTGGAACAGGGTTTGTAGACCACGCAAAGGAAACCCAATCCAACCTGCTCTCTCTCTGCTGCCCCTCGCGTGCCGCCGCCTCCCACGCCAGTGTCCGCCGCCGCCTCCCCCGCCAACGTCCTCCACCGCCTCCCACGCCAGCGCCAGCACCCGTGGCCGCCGCCTCCCATGCCAGTGCACGCCGCCTCTGCCTCCCACGCCAGCTCCTGCCGTCGCCGCCATGCACAGCACCACCACCCGCCGGAACCCTAACCATGCCAGCCCCTACCGGCTGCCCCCACGCCAACCTCTTCTACACTGGTGAAGAAAGCTGCATTCATGGCCGCCCACCGAGGAGGAGCGCATGGATCCGCCATCTACAGCTACATCTCTAGGGACGGGCGCATAGATCCGACCTCCCGGTCCTCGACGGCTTTCGCATTTGAACGCGGTCGACCACCTCCCCAACACTCTTTCCTCTCGGTCGATTTGGTCAGCTTCTCTTCCACTTATCTCGATCTCCATTTTCCATCCCTCGATCTACTGTCTTCTTAATCGCGATTTGTTTTTAGACGTGTGTTGTGTGGTGCTTGACGGACGATGATTAGGAGGGTGGGGCTCACTGCGGCGGCGGTTGCTCACGGCAAGAACACACAGATTCCATTCAAAGAAAATTGAGAAAGAAGGTTAAATTCCTTTCTTTTTAATTTCTGTTTACATTTGTGTCTAATTATTAACTGATTTCTACTTGAATTTGTATCTAAGATTTTATATGTATAAACTACTAAAAAGTCTGGGTACAAAACCAGAATTAGAAAAATCTTTAATCTTTGAAGGTTATGATTAACATCTATACTCAATTCATATGCACAACTGTACTAATGTTCAACAAACTCATTTTCTGGAAGTTACTAATTATGTTTAAATTCAATTTTGTGATGAGCAGAAACTATTCATATTTGTTTTGACTGTCAAGAAACTATTCATGTTTAAATGTGGTGAATTTGAGTCTTCTGTGTATACGTCTGGGCAGGAGAGAATTGGTGATTAATTATTATCTATTTATGAACATTCACATTATTTTGGGGGGCTAGCCTTACTCAACCATCTGGAATGAATCATTTCTACTGGATGGATCAATTGGCTTGCTAATTCTGTGAGTTCTCGGGCGGCGCCTGTCAGTTTGGATTGTTATGTCTTTCCTATGAGATTTGACAAAGCTCTGATGTGCGCATTGTTCGGAAATGGAGGGATTCTACCTTTGGGTCTCCAACGTTAGCGCTTAGATCGGCAAATCTAAGTGTTGCCTGCTAGTTTGATACGTTTGGTGCCATGGGAAATGCTAGTTCTTCTTTGGAGTCTGAGGTTGTTTGTGCCTTTGGCTGACGAACTCCTACGTGTAGCTTGGATAGGAGTGTCTGATCATGCACATTGCTTTGTCATGGAAAGACTTTCTCAGCAATTAGGACGTCCTAGTATCAAACCCCTCACTTCATTTCCTTGTGCAAGTATTATATTTCTCAGCACTTCTACATTTGTTTAGCTCATCATTCTAGGCCTTTCAATGCATCTCGGGGTTCCTTGCAAGACTGCTTTCCAATCAGCAAAGGCACTTAACTATCTTAATTAATTGTCATCATAATTCAAGTATTCATGAAGCACTCGTAATAGATAAACGTGTATTCTATTTAATGCATGCAACTCCGTGCGTTACTTTGGATATGCTGGTCTTATTGTGCCTTCATGTGTTTTTGTTCTCTTAAGTGGGTTGGGGCAAAAGTTGGTGTAAGTTACGGGGTTTAGCAGACTTCCTTCTTATAGCAGATTGTGGTAATCTCTATTTGCTAAAAAAGGGTCATGGTTTGGATTTGGCCAATCCTCAATTCATTGACATCAGGGCACTAAGCTCGCTTTCATATTTAGTGATGAAATAAGGACCTGTGGGTTTACTTTTCTAATTTGATTTTACTGCTTGCAGGATTCTCCTGTCTTCAACTTCATCAACAATCTCTCTCCTATACCACCGCCTAAACTTTTAGACACAGCACATAATGTGCAGCTATTCCAGTCATCAGATTTGGCGCCTGTTTCTTCAATCTTTGACTCACCACATGTTAATCCAGCAAAGGAAACTAAAGTTTTGATCAGGTTATTTTCACTTTTTCCCTATGCCTTCTAGCTAATGTCGACTTTTATGTATCTGTCTTGGCTCTGCCTTACAGTTTGTATTTCATGCTGGTAGGGATGAATCTGTTCAGCTTCCTCAAGAATTGCACTCACCTAGCAGTGTCAGGACTCGAATATGTCCCTCAGGTCCTTCTGGATCTTCTCCAGCACCTTCTGAGCAAATCATTATAAATGACGATTTCAATCAAACAACTGATGTATAGCCATGTAGGTGTTGCAACCGCCGAAGCTTCTAGTCAGGGTAGTCCCAAGAAGAAAAGGTAATATGACTTATGAGTAACTCTGGTTAGGATTAAATGATTAATCATTTATCCATTCATGTTTTTCCTTGACTAAGATGTATAGCCATGTAGGTGTGTCTGCCACTATACTGTTTAAGTGCTTTTCAGTTTTGGGCAGAATGTTAAATAACAAGTATAATAGTCTTCTAGTCACAAGCAAGTTGAGGTAGGCTAGCAACAACATTCAGTTAATAGTTCTATCAATCCTAATCAAGTTGTTGCGAGGTGTTCAAGTTTTGATTTACAGTCATCTCTATACCTGGTTACCTTGTTTATTCCTGTATTCATGAATAACACTATTATGCTTATTAGCGTTCATCATGGATTCTATTCTTGGTTCGTTTAGTCCCTTTATCACGGATAATAATGACTTAGTTGTGATATTTATTTTCAGTAAATATATTTCCTTATTTGAGATTGATTGTTTATAGGACAAGTCACATAATTCCTACAAAAAACAATGGCATCTTACCTTATTTAATAAAAAAGTCCTAGTCGTTAAAATCCATGCCATGCTAATTTCTTTTGGCTAGCTGTTCTAGATTTATCCCTCCCTAAATGATGCACTCCTTCACTTGCCATTCTACTTGAAGTCATTGCCATCCGTCTGACCTCTCTAATGGATATTCACCCTTTTCTGAACTAGGTTCAAAACATTGATCCTTTTCAAGAGTTACCCATGTTCTTTCCATGCTATTCCTTCCAAATTCCGTCTTCAAACTGATATTTTGTCTGGTTTGAGTGTCTGACCCTTCTCTAATGAATGTTTACCCTTTCCTAAATTAGTTTCAATCCTCTGACTCTTTTGAAGGGAGAAGGGATCTGTGTTCTATTCCTGGCAAACTGTCTACACTGATAGATTGTCTGGTTTCTGTTACATGATAATTTTTTGCTTAATGACATGCAGTTACTGTGAGTGTTTTGCCGCTGGAGTCTATTGTTTTGAGCCTTGTTTGTGTATCGGCTGTCTGAACAACTAGAGTCATACGGAAACAGTTCTATCTACACGGCAACAGATTGAATCTCGCAATCCATTAGCATTTGCTCCAAAAGTAATTCATACATCTGAGCCTGGTCTGGAATTAGGGGTAAGAGACACTAACTTATTGTACTTGAGCACTTCCTTTAGTCTTGTCTGTTGCTAATATCATTATCTTCAATATTGTAGGACTTCTCCAATAAAACTTCTGCTTCAGCTCGTCACAAAAGAGGATGCAATTGCAAGAAGTCGTCGTGTCTAAAAAAATACTGTGAATGTTTTCAGGTTTCAACTCCTACATTGATTTAGTGCTCTTTTTTTCTTCCTAATCCCTTTGTATGCATCTTATCTTTACTCTTCATCAAGGGTGGCGTGGGATGCTCCATAAGTTTGCAGGTTTCAACTCCTACATTTTAGTTTTGGTTACCTTAAAGCGCATCTGTTTATTGATAACAGTTATACTAGCTTTACTCTATTTTATTTGCTGTTGGACTTGGAATGTTCTCCCATGCATGCCTTTCATCATTAGTTTTTTTGGTAAAATATGTTTGCAGAAAGATATATCCTCATGCAAAGATAGGTAGCTGAACATTTAGACAACCATATATTGGACAGGTCAGTAGAGAATGTGTATGTCTTTTCAGAGAATGCTCGTGTGATGGTCTTGGCTGCAACAGTCTCGTTAATTAATTGGTTACACTTAGGTTTGGGGTACTTCCAGTTGCACGCTGTCTGCTCTTCCTTATTGGGGAATAGGAGCACTAATAGCAGCATTTAAGTGTAGTACTGGTATCTCAAGCTCACGGTTGGTGCTTTTTGTTTTGTAGGCATCTTCACGTGCTGGATCTGATTGAAGATTACCTTGAGGATGAAGAGGACGAGCCGGTGGATTGGATCTCCAAGTTCTCAGTGTCCAACACCTCTCTGGAAGGCCATCATAGCTGGAAGGTATTGTTGAAACTTACTTGGAGAGTTTGACTTATATGTAATATAACAGTGTGAATTGCATGGCACAAATTTAAAGCATAGAGCATATTGCGCTGATAGTTCAACTTTTTTTCCATGTTAGGTACTTTAGCTATGAGGTGTTGCAAGTATTTTGGGTTGGCAAACCTTTTGTGGAACAAGCAAGCAACTGCTCTAAGTGTTTTGGAGTGGCAGCCCTTCCAGCCATAACCATTTAGCTCAAAGACCGATAGCTAATGCATCAGTCCATAGCATAGTGTTGCTCAACACTTCTGCTTTTGATTTGAATAATTACACTACAGCTTGTAATAATTTAGTATAAGTCTATGTTTGCGAATAACTCATCTATATTTTGGACATGTATTTGGCTATATGCCTGTGACCTATATAGAATATTTAATATACTAGTATGGAAGATCTAATATATTATTTATACAAAGTGAATTTGTTCAATGTGATGCCTTCTATATGAGCAAAAGTGAATTTGTTAAATTATTTTAATTGTAATTATATCTATGCAGTTTTGCCAATAGTTTTTTTGGGCAGGGTATGGTTTGTAAAATACCTTGGAAATAGTTTGGCCAACATACAAACTATCGGGAAAGGTCTTAACTGTCGGCGTAGGTCTTAACTATCGGCAAAGGGTTAACTATCGGCAAAGGTTTCAACTGTCGGCGTAGTTAGACCGTTTGCCTACACATAAAGTGTCGGGGATTCTGTTAACTGTCGGCAAAAGTTTTGCCGACGGCTTCTAGCGCGACTGTTTCTAAACTGTCGGCAAAACTTTTCGCGGGAGGTTATCTGTCAGCAAAGGTGCCCTTTGCCTACAATAGAAAGTGTCGGCAAAAGCATGTTGTGTTATAGTGCCGTAACAGTCGATTTCTGTGCGTATCGGCTATTTAGTCGATTTTTTCGTCTGGCTGCTCCCAAAGCGGCACACTTGGAACTATCTGGGCATAGACCAGCATGTTCTACCTTAAATTACTGATAAACTTTCTCTCTTTGTCAATTGTAGGGTCAAATTGACTGGCATGTCTTGGGAGGAATACGCAGGATCGGTTATCCCTGCGTTGAAGCCAAGCGGATCTCTAGCTCCATCGAGCAGATCCTTCCGATTTATCGTGTGTCGACGCATTTTCGCGCCGACACGCATTTTGGCACGTCCAGTGGGACCACAATCCTTTGATTAGAAGTCAGATATATCCACAATTGAACATGATAAAAACACCAAGAGCTTGCTTATAGGCATCGACATAATTGGCGATCATCTCATTGGACTTCATATTCTACCACGCCATATGTATGTCGTGGCCTTTTTCTTGAAGATGCAAGCGGAAGAGCATTGTCGGTGTTTTGAATAAACACCAACTAGTAAATTTATATTTGTTGCGCGTTAGGCCTAGATGGTGTGCTAAAGGATAGAAGATTTATAGTGGTTGAGGCAGAATGTCCCTACGTCTAGTCTGCTACTTGGCTATGTGGTAAGAGCTTGGTTGCTATTTGGCTGTGTGTTGTGTGATGTGTTATGTATGAAATCGATCCGTCCCCTTAGTGGGGTGTCCTACCCTCCCTTTTATAGACCAAGGGGGAGCAGGGGTTATAGATGGGAGAAAGAGGAAAAAACCAAAGGTAGAGACTGTCCTTCGAAGGTGTCGAATCTTCCTTTTCTCTTGAGCCTACCCTGCTGACATGGCAGACCATGCCAGGGATAGCACGTTCATTGATCCTGACATGGCCGTGCTCTGGCTTCATTTTAGCAAGTGGTTATGTCCCATCCCACTCCGGCGGACGGTGCGGCATGCCGGGGTGCCGAGCCGTGATCCTATGGAGAGCAGACGGGGAAGTGACTATATGTTCGTAACTGTAGATGATGCGAGTTCTCTCTTGGATTGTAGTGGTTGTCGTATGCTTATGTCAGGATCCGCATCCGAGTGCTGATGGCGGTGCCCACAACACTATAAGACAAAAGTCGGCGCCTACAACATAGTTCAGGCTCTGCCATGCCTGGAAGGGCTTAAAGCGCCCGTCCCGTCGTATCTTGATGGTACTTTCCTACAGGCGTGCAGGGCATGGTCCTCGGTACTTTGGTTGACTCGAATGTCCTATCTTACCATGTGCCCGTCATTATGAAAGAGCAGGGTGCAGTCGTTGGTGAGGTGGAGCCAGCCTTGGGTCATCGGGCGAGATGGAGCCTGTCCCGAGACGTCAGGTGGGGCGGAGCCAGTCCTCAGCCACCGAGAGAGGCGGAGCCAGCCCTCAGACATCGGGCGAGGTGGAGCCAGTCCTTAGCCATCGGGCGAGGTAGAGCTAGCCCTTGGGGGTCGGGCGCGACGAGGCCTGTCCCTGGTCATCGGACGAGGCGGAGCCAGCCCTTAGCCATTGGGCGAGGCGAAGCTAGCCCTTAGTCATCGGGTGAGGCAGAGTCTGCCCCAGACATCGGGCGAGTCAGAGTTCAGCCCTCGGGGGTTGGGTGAGATGAAGCCAACCCTTAAGGGCCGAGCGAGGCGTAGCCAACCTTCAGTCATATGGACAAGAAGTGCAGTTGCGTTCTTGTCTGCTTGAAAGCATCAATGTTTGATAGTTATTAGCTTCACCTCATTGGGTACCCCAGTATTAGGTCCCCGACAGCAGCCCCCGAGCCCTTAGGTGATTCGTATAGAATCACCTAGGGGTGATTTGACTTACCAGAGGGTGCACGCGAGTGCACCCAATGGGTGTAGCCCTCGAGCCCCCGGGTGATTCAGATAGAATCACCCAGGGGGGTTTTCGATTCACCAGAGGGTGCGCGCGAGCGCACCCATCGGTTGTAGCCCCCGAGCCCCCGGGTGATTCAGATAGAATCGCCCAGGGGGTATTTTGGACCCTTCATGGGTATGGCTGTGAGGTTTGGTGTTTTGACAACTAGATAGCTTAAAGGGAACCCTGGTATCCTGTTTGTGGGGATTCATCCAGGGTCAGCCTCGTTGAGACTCAATCGCGGATCAAGACTCCCTTGAGGTTTGTGTGCCTGAGTTCTGGCCGCTTGCAGGCCCATCCCTTGTTGGGACGGCCATTGAAACTATTGGGCCAGCCCTCAAAATCCTGAGCTCGAGCGGGCTGGAGAAATGGTTCATGACCCGTATCCCCTCTATGGGAAAAGAGTCCTAGTTTGCCCGGGAAGGCAAAACGTCCGGCGTGACTTTGGTGGAAAAGGATAGGGATTGCGGGCGCATATCCTGTGACATGACATGGTGGAGTATCATGGCAGACATGGAGATCTAGGAGGATGGTTGCCCTTCTCGCATCCATCACCCCTATAAAACCAAGGGGTTCACCCCTAGGGTTTCGTACTTTGCCTTCTCGCCTTTGCATCTACAACTTCCGCCGCCAATCGCCTAAGCCTCCCACACCCGCATCACAACCGCTATCAAGCTCGCATCCACCCCCCTCCTAATCTTCCAATGGAGCCATGGTGCAGATCCGATATCACCCTTCAGCACCTAGAGGGCCTCGTTCGCCATGGCCTCCTTTGCCCGTGGACCGCTGCCGAGGAGTGGTAGCTGCCCAGTAATGAAGATGTGCCATCGCCGCCCGAAGGTTATGTTGTGTCCTTTGCTCACTTTAATGAGCGGGGATTCGCCACCCCCACCCACAAGTTCCTTCGAGGGCTGCTAGATTACTACAAGGTGGAGTTGCAGCACCTTACTCCTAATGGGGTCTAGCACATTGCGATGTTTGTCGCCTTGTGTGAGGGGTTCTTGGGGATTAGTCCCCACTTCGACCTGTGGCGGTATCTCTTCGCCATCAACCTTTTGAAGAAGCGGGTCAGGAAGCAAGAGCTAAGTTTGTCGATGGGATGTGCCAGCATTCATCTCCGCACAACCAGGTGAACGAATATCTGCCGATGCATCTGTTGACCTCCAACAAGGGGTGACATTCACATTGGTTTTACATCAAGGATGACATTGCCACCCCCTTGCCAGCGTTCTCCGGGCGCATCATTGAAGAGGTCTTGGAGTCGTGAAAGTGGGGTGTCCCAGACAAAGACAAGAAGAAGACCAAGGACCATCTGGTCACCCTCCAAATTCTGAAGGAGAGGGGCGTGAAGGGGTCGGGGATCATCGATGCCTACCACATGAGGAGGGTGGCGCCACTAATGGTGCGTGCATTTCCCCCGCACCTAATGGTGCCTGGAGCGTCACTCATAGGGACGACGCTTGCTGAGGGAGCGCTCCCCCCCTCCGAAGTGGCACAACACATCAAGGAGGCGATGGAGCCCTTGAAGGATGGTGCTGGCGCTGCTCTTGATTTTGTGTACCCAGTGCCGGGGCATCCCCCAATACGGCCAGAATCAGGGTACATTGACTTTGTAAGTTCTCTTTCCCCGTGCCTCCTTTTTAATTGAACTCCCAACCCCTTGGCGCTGACATTAGGATAGCAGGACCACCCAAAGAAACTTGTCTTTATGGATTGCCTGGCTCCACTACCAAAGGACAAGTTCGTGGCGGCGGCCAACCGCACCATGGCCGAGTGGCAGAGGAATACGAAGGAGTTTGAGCGAAAGAAGAAACAACAGAAACAGCAGGCATGGGAGCGAGGAGAGGAGATAGACAGCAAAGACGACGACGACGATGCCAATGAGGTAGTTGCCGATGTGGAGTGGGATGACCTAGAGGGCGAGGATATGCTAACAGGTACCCACTCATCCATGCAGGGGGAAGTGAGTCCGTGAGGTCGGTGGAGACGGGCCAAACCATCGGCCCATCGGCCCATCCTTAAGACTGGTCGGAGTGGATGGATCTGCCGCCGCGCTCGGGGTGCCGGTGGAGGGGGGCGGCTCCACTGCCATGCCCCATGAGCTAATAGGGGCAGGCGGATCTGCCACCGTGCCTGATGTGCTGGTGGAGGGGGGGTGGCTCCACTGCCGTGCCCCACGAGCTGATAGGGGTGGGTGGATTTGCCATCGTGCTCGAGGTGCTGACAGAGAGGGGTGGCTTCGCCGCCGCACCCTCGGAGGCAAGGGAGATGAGCCCCTCTGCCCAGGAGTAGGGGGTAGGCTCAAAACGGTCCTACCCAGACAAAGTGGAGCAGGAATCTGAGGGTTCATCCCCAAAACGTCCCTTCTGCCCAACAACACCAGCGTAAGTCATAGATTCCTCTATTTTTTTTTCTATTTTTCAGTATGACCTATGCCTTTTAACTCTTGCAGAGTATTGAGATGGGGCCGCTCTTTGGCACTGGCACCCAAGAAGAGTGTTTCTCTTCAGGCGAGATAGACGTCGTCGCCCAACGTTGCTCCTATTTTGGGCAGGAGAGGAGCCGATGTTGTGGCCTCATCGGCCGATCAGGCATCATCCGCGTTGGTGCCTATGCCCTCGGTGGGTCAAGCAGACATCGGGGCTGAAGGAGCGCCCTCGGGGGTTGCCGAGCAAACGGTGGCAGAGGTAATTCCGCTACCTACATCGGATCGGATGGAGCTGCCGCTTGCGCTTGCGACGCCCTCTGTGGTGGGCGTGACACCGCAAGCCAAGGCCTTGGCATCGCAAGCGGAGGTGGCCATGACCGTGACAAGCAATGCACAACCAGATGCAGCCATGGTGGTGTCCGAGGGAGCGGACGATCCTTGCCACCGGCGGCCTAGGCGACGGTGCCCGAGGTGGGCCGGATGAAGGGGGACATGGCCGGAGAGTCCCCGGGCATCGTGGCGGTGGTGGAAAGGACCAGCGAGGGGCTGCCCTTGGCCCTGATGTTGGGGGGCAGCCGCTCGCCCGCACGGGGTGAGTCGCTGCTCAAGTGGATGGATCCTCAAGACCCAACGTCGATTCTCTTCTCGCTCAATGATGCTACCAAGAGCACAGAGTGGGAGAGTCTCGATGGAGGAATCTCGGCTATGATGGATGTCCTAAACCTAGGCAGGGCATCCTGCATGATTTCATCATTCCCACTGGTCGGGTATCCACTTGATCTTCCCTCTCGCTTTCTTCTTTCTTCATGTATTTTTGTGTTTTTGACACTAGTCTTTTTTCAGTCCCTCATTGCTCGTAGCCAGGAGAAATCCCGGTTCCTTCATGAGCAGAAGGTGGAATGGGACTGCCTCACCAAGGAGGCCCAGCTACGCGGAGACGTGAGCACCCAGCTTGTTGCCGCCCAACAGCGGGAAGCCGAGGCATGTCGGGATGCAAAGGAGGCCCATGGGATGTTCTAGGATCTATCGGTGAGGGTGCGGTAGGACGAGGAGGCGGCCACCAGGGTCCGAAAGGAGTAGGACGAGCTACTCTAGAAGGATGCCGAGGCCCGCCCACGGGTCGTCGACCTCTTGGCTAAGGTGGAGAGGGAGCGGGATCTCAAGCTGGAAGCCAAGGAGAGGTCCATGACCCTACAATAGAAGGCAAATCTAGATGCCGAGGTGGTTGCCCGGCTGCGTAGGGAGCGAGACGAGCTATGCCAGACTACAGAAAGACTCTACTTAGAGCATGGCATGGCCCACGAGGAGCGCAACTAGGTCGCCCGAGAGTGCAACAAGGCACGTTAGGGGGTCAGCTGCCTTCGAGCGGATCTTGGAGCCACGGTGGCCCAAAGGTTGGAGGTCGAGAGCGTCTCTGCCGGGCTGGGCACGAAGCTCACCGAGGTGCGGGGGATTCTTTAGGCCAAGAGTGATGAGCATGATCTCCTACGTGCTGCCATCGGGGTGGTTTTCGATGACCTGGGGGTGGCACGACCGGAGGAAACCAACTCACTTGCGGCCCGTGACGTAGATATTATGGCGCGAGTGCGCCAGCTTGAGGAGAATGCCTTTCATGCTGGGATCACCCAAGCCTTTGTTGTTGCCCGTTCTCATTATGATCAGGAAAATGACTTGGAGATAATGAGCCTCGACTTCATGCCTGGCTCCAAAGCCTTCGAGCTAGATGAGATTGAGAAGGTGATGACTCCTATTGCGTGGAACCTGGTGGACAGGATGAAAGACATAGTTCTCCCCTCGAGGGGGTAGTTAGTCAAATGAGTCTGATAAACATTTATCTATAATCTGTGGACAAGTGTCAGCACTTTTGTGTCTAAAAACAGATTCATAATTTCATTTTGTAATTTTGTTTCATTTGTCTAAACTTGTTTTCTTCCCTTTTGCATTTGAGAAAAAAGGTTTATGCGATCCGACCCTTCCGTTCATTAAGACCGTAGGGCCCGAGGTGTATAAGGGGGAAATTTCGATTATGCTGACGAGCAAAGTTACCATAGCCGTCGGGGCGTTGGTTTTTTGTAGTCTTACTAGGCATGCTCGTTTATCTGTTCCCACAAACCTTACCGCTAACCTTTACGCGAGGAAGAGGTCTGACGCAACGACTATTTCAAAAAAAGGAGGTATTTATACCTTTATCAGCCCCCGAGTGAGATCCGACCCCTTGCAGTCACTGGGGCCAGATGTTACTAGAGACCAAAGCGAGGGTAGAGAGCTTACTCTTGTATTTGCACGTACCCCTTACTTAGGATTTTAACGATCGTTCCATGACCGTGCATTTGGTCCCATTGCTGGCTCGGCCTTCCCCGAGCCCCCACATGTGGCAGGGATTTGGTCAAGGGTTGGCTCATTTTGTGACTGTCGCTCCTTTGTGGTTTTCACATGTAGAGGGGTTGAGGTGGCATCGCTTGCCTTGATGGCTCAAGGGACGCGCTTGGTGAGCTCGCGAACGGGGATGTTTGAACAGAATCTAGTCCCATCGCTCGTGACAGGGTCGGTAAAGCCCTCGGGTGGCATTTCGTTGTTCTGTAACCCGCCTTCCAACATATTCCCCCTCAATGGGGATTCTATGGGCTCGGCTAGAGGCTGGATTGAACTAGAAGGTTGAGATGACCCTATCCGCCTCTATGCGGGTTGGGCAAAGGCTACTAAGGCTCATCCGAGTTTTCTCCTCTAGCTCTTGCTCGACGAGGGGCGGCCTTGGGCCCTTCACGGGCTAGCCTTCGAACCTCGGTCTCCTGATCTAGGATCGGGTGGCTCAAGCCCCCGAGCCCCTTGGGGTCTGATATGCGTCACCCCATCCTCAGTTTCCGCAACCGGAGGGGCTGAGCTAACAATACTTGCCTCAACGGCTCGAGTGTCGTGCTCAATGAGCTCGCTAATGAGCATGTTCATGTGGAATCTGGGTCCGTCATTCGCTGACATGGTCGGCAGAGCCCTCATGTGGTATTCCACTACTTCTTAACCTACCTCTCGATAGATGCCCGAGCCTTTCGATAGGCTCAGGTGGCCCATTGGCCTCTTCTCGACAGAGATTCTATGGGTTTGGCTCGAGGTTAGAATCGAATGAGAAAGGTCAAGATGTCCCTATCCGCTTCTGAGCGGGGTCGGGCAAGGCCGCTGGGGCTCATCTCGCTTTTTCTCCCATGGCTCTGTTTAATGCGAGGCGGCCTCAAGCCCTTCGCAGGCCATCCTTCGAACCTCGGTCAGTTGCCGCTCATATCGAATGAGGCGACTGTCGTTTCGTGACTTGACACGAAGCGCTGAGATGCAGCGATTGCATATGCAACGTTTGGATGTATGGGTTTAATGTACAATTTAATTGAAATGAAAGCAGGGGTCGATGATGTTACATTGGTTCTATGAGTGACGAGAAGCTCTTACCGGACATGTCCGTACGGGGTTCAGGTCTGACGTTTGCGACAGGGCTGGCGTGACCTGCACGAGCATCATAATTTTTCGTTTCTGTCTCTCGGCAGTGATCCAAGCCATTCGATTGATTTAGGTGACCTGACAGCTTCTCCTTGAAGGAGATTCTATAGGAGGACCCCTCTGAACCATTCTCAAGTAGGCAGATGCTAAAGCTTGGGGTGTGGGGAACTATGAATTCGATTATGCTGGTGAACAAAAACACCATAGCCGCCGGGGCATAGGGTCTAGCGGTTCGTCCAATTTTACTCAAAGTTTTACACCCGCACACTATTTCTCCGGTTTTAAACGTAAGGAGGGGTCGGGCGAAGAGGATGTCTAAACAAGTAAACACTCTCGGTAGCCCCCGAGCGATGTCTGTGCCCCTGCCGTTGCTAGGGTCGGAGGCTCGGTAGTGAAATTAACATGCAAAGTAAGTAAACAAAGGTGCTTATCTTTCAGTGTTCGTTCGTTCGGCGTTCTCCTAGGCTGTTCGATCGAACTAAGAGGCCCATTGGGCTCCCCTTGATGGAGGTTCCATCGTTGGGTCCTTCTAGGTCCTGCCTGTAGAAGTGGAGAGTCACCCATATGCAGGTGTGCCTTATTTCTCGTGCCCGGCACATGGTAGTGGTGGGCCATGCCTGGGCCATGTCCTATTCGACCAGGTGCAGTCTCATTGAGCAGGGTGCCTCCCGTCGGTCAAGGCACGTCCCCTCGAATTCCCATCAGCATCAAATTCCCATCTGCATTGAATAGGGGAAGGGAGAGAGTTTTTCGTCCCGACCTGTCGCCTTTCTCTAATCGCTACATCTCGTCCTTAAATAGGGGGGAGGAGTTCTCGTCCCATTCCTCTACCTATTCCTGAGCTGCCGCTTCTCCTCCTTCTTCCTTTTCACAGAGCGCGTTCGCATGTCACGGCGGTTCCTAAGTGAGAGAGGGTAATGCGAGGGAGAGGAGAACTCACAGATCCATTCGTGAATCTAGAGTGCGATGTCGAGCTAGAGGTCATCCAACGTATATGAGATGGTGTTGGCCGCCTTCACCGAGAAGGGTTCGTTTCTACCGAAGGAGGAGGCGCACTGGAGGGTGCTGAGCATCGTTGGCTTTATCATCGTCCGTGAGGCCTTCATTGGGATGGATCCGGACGGGGGCCTCCTCTGGTGAAGCTTCTCTGAGCAAGCTTGTTGGTGGGGAAGCCGCCAGGACTACGTTGATGGGGGGTTTCACCCTTGTAGCCGCTCAGATCAGCCAGTTCATGAAGCTTGATGAGATGTCAGAGACGTCTATCAGCCATGGCGGCCATTCTCTGGCAAGCAGCGCCCCCTGTCCAGATGCCATTGTTAGGGTTGCGGCTGATCACGATGGCATAGTCCCTAGATGCCTTGGTGAAGACACCACGGTCACTACCATGGTGCTCAACATTGCAGATGACGGCGCCCTAAAGGATCCTATGGAGCGGTAGGATATTGCCAATGGAGAGCGTGGTGTGGCGACCACAGTAGTATCTAGAGTAGAACTGGGCAGAAAATGTAATCGTTTAAGTTGTGGGGGAGCCCCTGTGGGAATAGTTTTTTGTATTCATGAATACATCAGTCCCTTTTTGTGATGAAATCACTTTGTAAGTGATGAATTTGTGGAAAAAAATGAACTGGTTCTCAAATTTCGTTAAATGGCTTTTCAGCTCTTCTCCCCTCTTTATAAAAGAGGTTCAGTGCCTTCTGACCCTTCCCGTAGCTAAGGTCACAAAAGGCTCGAAGTGCGGGAGAGCCAATTCTGATTACGCTGGTGAGCAAAGAGACCGTAGCCGCTGGTGTGTGGGTTTCCCGTAGTCCTACCAGTTATACTTAGATTTTTGTTCCTGAAATCCTAGCCCTTAGGACTTACCACGAGAAAAGAGGGAAACATAGAGAATGTTTGCAAGATAACTTAGAGAAAGTTTGTAAGATAAACGTACTCATACTAGCCCCCGAGTGTGGTCTGACCCCTTGCACTTTGTAGGGGTCGGATGTCATGAAAGATCAGGGATTTTTTATGACAAAAACTGATAAGAGAAAGTATGCGTTTATTTAAGGGTAAAAACGACGTAGCTACTCAATGTTCCAGGCGATGGTGAAGACCTCACCGTCGATGGTTTTCAACTTGTAGGCGCCTAGTCAAAGTACTTTAGCGACGATGTACGGCCCCCCAGGGCAGGGAGAGCTTGTGACGGTCCTTGTTGCTCTGTACAAGGTGGAGAACTAGGTCCCCGACGTTGAAGGCTCGGTCCTACACTCGTAGCTGTGGTACCGACACAGCGCCTACTGGTACTTGGTTGAGCGGAGGAGGGTGACATCATGAGCTTTGTCTAGCTGGTCCATGGCATCTTCGTGGGATGCCTCGGCTCCCTATTTGTCGTATGCTCTAATCCTTGGCGCTCCATAGTCGAGGTCGGTTGGGAGGATGGCCTCGGAACCGTAGACCATGAAGAAAGGCATGTAGCCGGTGGCTCAGCTAGAAGTTGTCCTTAGGCTCTAGAGCACCTTAGGGAGTTCGACGACCTAGCGTACGCCAAACTTGTTCAACCGGTTAAAGATCCTAGGCTTGAGGCCCTGTAGGAGCATGCCGTTTGCACGCTTGACCTGCCTGTTCGTTCGGGGGTGCGCGATGGCAGCCTAATCGACCCAGATGTGTTGTTCATCGCAGAATCGAAGGAAATTCTTTCCGGTGAACTATGTGATGTTGTCTGTGATGATGGAGTTTGGTACTCCAAAATAATGGATGATGTCAAGGAAGAACAACACAGCTTGCTCGGACTTGATCATAGAGATTGGCCGAGCTTTGATCCATTTTGTGAACTTGTCTATGGTGACAAGTAAGTGGGTGTAGCCCCCGGGCGCCTTCTTGAGAGGCCCAAAAAGATCGAGCCCCTAGACCATGAAGGGCCACGTGATGGGGATCATCTAGAGTGCTTGGGCTGGGAGGTGAGTTTGCCGAGTGTAGTACTGGCACCCTTCACAGGTGCGTAGGATCTGCTCAGCGTCGGCTACTGCTATGGGCTTGTAGAAGCCCTGTCGGAACGCATTCCCAACCAAGGTTCTAGGCACAGTGTGGTGACCGCAGACCCAACCATGGATATCGCTCAGCAAAAGCTTCCCCTGTTCGATGGGGATGCAGAGCTGTAGGATCCCGGTGTGGCTTTGTTTGTAGAGTTCGCCTTCTACAAGAACAAAGGATTTGGCATGATGTGCGAGCCATCGAGCATCTGTCTTGTCCGTTGGCAGCATGTCATGGAGGAGGTAGTCGAGGTAGAGCATTCTCCAGTCGATCAGAGGGTCGGGCTCTATCGCTGGATCCTCTTCAAGCTTCATGACCTCGGGGCCAGATGGAGCCATCGGTTGGTTAGCTTCCAAGGCTAGATTGGACGGGCTATCATCAGCCCATTCCGACCCTTTGTAGCGTACCGAGGGGTTGTGTTGGTCGCTGGCGAAGACACCCGTTAGCACCGGCTCTTGACCGGATGTCGCTTTTGCAAGCGCGTCGGCCGCCTCATTGAGGCGCCTTGGGATGTGATTGAGTTCGAGGCCACCGAATTTGTCCTCCAGCCATTGGATTTCTTGGCAGTATACAACCATCTTGGCATCGTGATAGCTCGACTCCTTCATGACTTGGTTGATGACCAGCTAGGAGTCACCCCAGATGTCAAGGCATCGGATGCCCAACTCGATGGCGATGCGTAGGCCGTTGATGAGTGCTTCATACTCAGCCACATTATTGGATGAGGGGAAATGGAGATGGACCATGTACCTCATGCATACCCCAAGGGGTGATATGAAGACCAACCCTACGCCGACGCCCTTCTTCATTAGTGATCTATCAAAGTAAATCATCCAGTACTCTTGATCGACGTCTGCCGGTGGTGTTTGAACCTTGGTCCATTCCATGATGAAGTCAGCCAACACCTGGGACTTGATTGCCATTCAGGAGGCATATGTGATGCCCTGATCCATCAACTCGAGTGCCCACTTTGCAGTTCTTCCTATGGCGTCCTAGCTTTGGATGACCTCGCCAAGGGGGAATGATGTCATGACCATCACCGGGTGTGACTCAAAGTAGTGGCGTAGCTTCCTCTTGGTGATGAGGACAGCGTACAAGAGCTTCTAGATTTGGGAGTAGGGGGTCGCTGATGAAGTACACAGGACGTTGGACCTTGAGGGCATGCCCCTCTTCCCCCTAGTCCACTACCAGGGCGGCGCTGACCACTTGTGTGGTGGCCGCTATGTATAGCAGAAGGGATTCTCTATTGGTTGGAGGAACCAAGATCAAGGCCCTTGTCAAAAGCAGTTTGACCATGTCAAGTGCCTCCTGGGCCTTGGATGTCCACTAGAAGCGGTCGGCTTTCTTCAAGAGTCGATAAACGGGGAGACCTTGTTCACTGAGGAGTGAGATGAATCGACTGAGTGCGGCGAGGCACCTTGTGATTCGCTAAACCCCCTTTATGTTTTGAATCAGGCCCATCCTTATGATGGCTGAGATTTTCTCTGGCTTGGCTTCGATGCCATGCTCGGAGACGATGAAGCCGAGCAGCATGCCCCTTGAGACCCTGAAAACACATTTCTTAGGATTGAGTTTGATGCCATTTGCTCGGAGTTTCGCAAAGGTCTGCTCAAGATCGGTAATGAGGTGGTCAACCCGTTTAGACTTAACCACGATGTCGTCAACGTAGGCCTCAACGGTCTGCCTGATGTGGTCCCCGAAGCATTTGAGCATATAGCGCTGGTACATAGCCCCAGCATTCTTTAGACCGAATGACATTGAAACACAGCAGAATGATCCGAAGGGGGTGATGAAAGATGTCGTGAGCCGGTCGAACTCTTTCATCATGATTTGATGGTACCCAGAGTACGCATCAAGGAAGCAGAGGGTTTCGCACCCTGAGGTAGAGTTGACTATTTGGTCTATGCGTGGTAAAGGAAATGGATCCTTTGGGCATGCCTTGTTGAGACCCATATAGTCAACACACATCCTCTATTTCCTGCTCTTCTTTCGAACAAGGATGGGGTTGGCCAACCACTCTAGGTGGTATACTTCCTTGATGAAACTGGCTATTGAGATTTTTGTTATCTCTTCATCGATGGCCATGCGTTTCTCCTCGTTGAAGTGACACAGGCGTTGCTTCACTGGCTTGCAGCCTGGGTAGATCTTCAAGGTATGCTCGGCAACCTCCCTCGGAATGCCTAGCAAATCCGAGGGTTTCCACGCAAAGATGTCTTTGTTGTCATGGAGGAAGTCGACGAGCGTGCTTTCCTATTTAGAGGAAAGCGTGGTACCAATGCGTACCATTTTGCCCTTGGTGCTCCCGAGGTCTATGAGGACTTCTTTAGAACCCTCTGCCGGCTCGAACGACCTAGTTGACTTTTTGGCGTCGGGCGCTTCTTCGGTGACCTCTTTCCTGAGGCTGGCGAGCTCTTTGGAGGCGATGATTGTTGCGGCATGACCGCAACACTCGACTTCGCACTCATAGGCGCACTGGAAGGAGGTGCTGATGGTGATGACCCCATGGGGGCCTAGCATCTTTAGCTTGAGGTATGTATAGTTGGGGACAGCCATAAACTTCATGTAGCATGGACGTCCTAGGATGGCGTGGAAGGTTCTAGGGAACCCAACCACCTCGAAGGTGAGGCTTTAAGTGTTGTAATTGAACTGATCCCCATAGGTAATGGGTAGATTGATCTGCTCGAGTGGCATGGCCTGCTTCTCGTGCATGATGCCATGGGAAGGCGTTCGGGTTGGGTGGAGGCATGTCCGGTCGATGCCTATCTCGTCGAGCCTCTTGGCATACATGATGTTGAGGCCACTGCCTCCATTCATCAGTACTTTGGTGAGTCGCTTTGCGCCAACGATCGGGTCAACTACAAGCAGATATCTCCCTGGGTGTGGGACGCTATCCGAATGTTCAGTTCAGTCGAAGGTTATGGCGGACTCAGACTACTGGAGGAAGGTAGGTGTGGCCGGTTCGGTCGTATAGACCTCACGGCGTGCGACCTTCTGGCGGCGTTTGGAGTCGTAGGCCGCTGATCCTCCGAAGATCATAAGGCAGTCGTTTGGCATCGAAAAGCCATCGTCCTTCTCCTTGGTGTTGTCCGTAGTGGGGGCAGGGTCCTTTCCTTGCTCCCCTTTGTTGGAGCCTTTGGACAGGAACCGCCACATGAGGCTGCAGTCCTTGAGTAGATGTTTTACCGGGAAGGCATGGTTCAGGCACGACCCCTCGAGTAATTTTTTGAAGTGGTTCGGAGTGCCCTCCGTGGGCTTCCAACCACCTTTAGGGTCAGCGGCAACCATAAGTGAGTCCTCGCGTCGTTGCTTCTTGTTCTTCCTTTTGGCAGAACAATTAGAGGTGCCTTCGCCGGTGCCCTCGTCCCACCTTTCCTTGCCCTCGAGATGATCAAAGATCGCTCCGACCGCCTCTTCTCCTGAGGCGTGGTTGGTGGCAATGTCTCGGAGTTCCTTGGTGGTTCATGGGCCCTTGCGTCCTAGCTTATGAACCAAAGACTCATAGGTAGTCCCGGATAGGAAGGCTCCTATCACATCGATGTTAGCGACGTTAGGGAGCTCATTGCACTACCGGAAGAAGCACCGGATGTAGCCACAAAGGTTTTCATCGGCCTTTTGGCTGCAGTTCTTGAGGTCCCATGGGTTCCCAGGGCATTTGTATGTGCCCTAGAAGTTCCCCATAAAGATCTCCTTCAGATCTGCCCAACTCTGGATGGCATTGGACGGTAGGTGTTCCAACTAGGCTCATGCCGAATCAGCTAAGAACAGTGGAATGTTGTGGATAATGAAGTCATCATTATCCGCACCACTAGCTTGGTAGGCAAGCCGATTGTCTTCAAGCCAAAGTTTAGGGTTTGTCTCCCCAGAGTATTTAGGGATATTAGTAACTGGTCGGTACCTTGGTAGGAAAGCAACGTTGAGGATGTGTCGGCCGAAGGCCTGAGGGCCCGGCAGGCCGAGGCTCGGGCTCCAGTCCTCACCGCTGTCGTAGCATCCACCGTGACGAGGATGATACCCGTGGTGGGCTCCTTCTCTTGGGTCACTATAGGTCCATCTGCGGGTGTCGAGGTTGCTGTGCGCATCATGGTTGCGACCGAGACACTGATGCACCGGGACCGTGGCACGCTGCCTACCACTCGGTGGTGTCTGGTGGACCGACACATCCCTAGCGGGGCATGCCGAGGTTGTGCGCTGGCTGGCGTCAAGTTCACATCGTTGAGATAACGAGCTCTCAGCCTGTTGTGCCACTGTACGCTCGAGTAGCGTGCGAATCTCAAAGTGGGCCTGAGATCCTCGGGCATCATGGCCTCTATAAGGCCATGGAGCAAGGCCGTCATTGTGGCAATGTTCTAGCTTGCCTAGCCAAAGCAGGGAAGGGCTTCATCATCAATGATGATCCTTCAGTTCATGTCACGGGCCCTAGTGCGTGCGCGCCCACCGTCTTCGTGGCGTTCAATCTCCCGATTGACCTCCGCGCATTCCCGCACAAGCTGGATTCTGGCTTCCTCGATCTCCCACTTTTAGGCTCTTAGCTGCTCCACCCCTATGTGAGGTGGGGCCGCTATCTCCCCTTCGGTTTTGCCACCGAGGTTGCCCGCCAGGGTAGCCTCCTCTATGGAGATGCTTTCGATGTGCCCCTCAGGGGTACTCGTCATGAAGCAGTCCCGAGAGGGGTGATGGCTTCCCCTACTGGAGTTAGAGCCTGAGGATGACCCCAGCTCCTTAGTGAGGAGGTTGTGGAGAGACTCCATGATGTGTTCGATCACCCCCATGAACTCATTGTTCGTGGGCAGCTGAACCAAGCTTCGTGCCACAAGGTGGCTAACGGTTGCCGCAGCGTTGCGGAGACTGAATGGAAGCGCTATCGAGGTGCTCCGTATGTGGCATTCCAGAGAGAGGGATCCTCCTCTAGAAGGCCGCATCATGTCTTTGGCATCTGAAAGGGCGAGGCAATGCTGGTCCTCCCTAGACTGCTGGGGTCTGAGGGAGATGCCGAGCTGGCACCCAAGCCTCTCGAGGTTGAGGCCGATGGAGGGAAGAGATTGGATGGCGGTGTGAGCCAATGCTAACTCTCCTCCCACCGTGATGAAGAAGTCTAGGCTCCCAAAGCGCACATGTGTGCCTAGGACCTAGTTGATGCCGTGGTTAGCCATCTGTGGCCTAATGTGGAACATGCAAAGGTCCCCTACCTGGCATGCCAACTGTCGGTGTTTCGAATAAACACCAACTAGTAAATTTATATTTGTTGCATGTTAGGTCTGGATGGTGTGCTAAAGGACACAAGGTTTATATTGGTTCGGGTAGAATGTCCCTATGTCCAATCTACTGCTGCTTATGTTATTAGCACCGAAAATAGGTTTGTAGTAGGAGGTACAAACGGTCGAGAGATGGATAGATCCCAAGTCTCTGATAGAAGGGTCGAACGGATGCCAAGAGCTCGGTTGCTATTTGGCTATGTGTTGTGTGATGTGTTATGCATGAAATCGATCCGTCCCCTTAGTGGGGTGCCCTGCCCTCCCTTTTATAGACCAAGGGGGAGTAGGAGTTATAGATGGGAGAAAGAGGAAAAAAACAAAGGTAGAGACCGTCCTTCGAAGGCGCCGAATCTTCCTTTTCCCTTGAGCCTGCCCTGCTGACATGGCAGACCATGCCAGAGATAGCATGTTCGCTGATCCTAACATGGTCGTGCTCTGGCTTTGTTTTAGCAAGTGGTTATGTCCCATCCCACTCTAGCGGACGGTGCGGCATGCCGGGCTGCCGAGCCGTGATCCTACGGAGAGTAGACGGGGTAGTGACTATACATCCATAACTATAGATGATGCGAGTTCTCTCTTGGATTGTAGTTGTTGTCATATGCTTATGTTAGGATCCACGTCTAAGGGCTGATGGCGGTGCCCACAACACTGTAAGACAAAAGTCGGTGCCTACAACACTGTTCAGGCTCTGCCATGCCAGGAAGGGCTTAAAGCGCCTGTCCCATTGTATCCTGATGGTACTTTCCTACAGGCGTGTAGGGCATGGTCCTTGGTACTGCAGTTGACTCGAATGTTTTGTCTTACCCTATGCCCATCATTATAAAGGAGTAGAGTGCAGTCGTTGGGCAAAGCAGAGCTAGCCCCAAGACTTTGGGTGAGACGGAGCCTGTCCTAAGACATCGAGCAGGGCGGAGCCAGCCCTCAGCCATCGGGTGAGGTAGAGCCATCCCTCAGCTGTCGGGCGAGGTAGAGCCAGCCCTCAGCTATCGGGCGAGGTAGAGCCAGCCCTCAGTTGTCGGGCGAGGTAGAGCCAGCCCTCAGCCGTCGGGTGAGGCAGAGCCAGCCGTTAGCTATCGGGCAAGGCGGAGCCAGCCCTCGGGGGGCGAGCAAGGTGAGGCCTGCCCCTGGTCGTCAGGCGAGGCAGAGCTAGCCCTTAGCCATCGAGCGAGGCAGAGCCAGCCCTCTGATGTTGGGCGAGGTAGAGCTAGCCCTCAGTCGTGGGCGAGGCGGAGTCTACCCCCAGACATCGGGCAAGGCAGAGTTCAGCCCTCGAGGGTAGGGTGAGATGACGCCAACCCTTAGGGGCTAGGAGAGGCGCGGCCAACCTCCGGTTGTACGGACAAGAAGTGCAGTTGCATTCTTGTCTGCTTGAAAGCATCAACATTTGATGGTTATTAGCTTCACCTCATTGGGTACCCCAGTATTAGGTCCCCAACAAGCATTGTGCGGTGTGGAAAGGATCTCCAGCTCTTCACGTATATGATGCATAACTATTTGAATTCATGCATGAAAGAAAGGATCAGAGCATACGTGCATGTATGAAGTTTGGCTTTTTGGGAAGCAATTTCAGTTGTCCGATGAAATTTTGAGCCAATGGAAGATGAGAGTCCAGGAGCAGCACGGCAGTCAGGAAGAGATTAGATTAATAATTATTATAATTCTAGTACATGGAGATCGACTGTCCTAAAGCAGAATCGGATGCTAACCTTAAGGTTCAACGCCTTGCCCACAAGCCGATGACCTTCTAATAGATCAGTCTGATAGCCAATGTCATCAGGACAAGTTTGGAAGGAGGATAGTTAATATGGTGCATACATCAAATTCACATGCACGAGTGAGCTTGAGGACTTACTATATTTAAATATTATATACAAGGCAGCCATCAGCTGATCAGCAAGGCCAGATCATGAAGCCAATGAAGACTGACACAGCTGATGACCATTGATGATTCAGTTGGAGCCTATGAGTACATGAAGACAGCTGACATCATTGGTGGAAAGTGTATCGGCTATTTAAAAACACTATTATATCATCGGCTATCAGCTGTTGAAGAAATATCGGCTATTGAAATATTTTACTACATCAAGTTGATCAGCAAGACTGATGGACCAATCGAATAGTTAGCCGATGACTCACACCGGGGCTGTCAAAGTGTGTTCTTATTATGTCCTCTTGATGTGTCGGCTAGTTAGCTACCGGGAATGTTTTTGATTGGATCAGACTAACTGGTATTGATATTGTTTTGGTTCGATCTTCTCATTGATATTGAGTCAGTCCATCTGGAATGCATTTCATCATTATTCAAAGGGGAATTTTAATTATTCTTTGGAGGTGGATTTGGCAAAGTTATGGTGGGACACGTTCATAAATTCTGAAAGCCGATGAGATATGTCTATCGGCTATAGTTAGATTTGATGCCAAGTTAATTATGGAGAAGGTAGATATGAGAAAGGAGGCATGTGGGACCAGGATAGAGCTCACTTTAGATAGGACATGCATTGGTAATAGGTACCTTGTTTGTTCTCAGCTTGGCGATGGGAAACTACGATCTGTTAACATATTGATGAGCCGATAGCCTGTTGGCTGATAGATGACTTCAAGTAGTTATTTTCCTAAGGGACAGAGAGGTGACCAAGAAAAAAAGGGAGAAGCTGTTTAGGGAAGCATATAAATGTCTAGCAAAAGGCAAGAAGAAGTTAGGTCGATTGATGTCTTGACTACAACCTATAGGGACAAACCAACCGATGGATGCAACCAGAGCACCCAATAAGGTTAATTGATCGGCTTTACCACCATCCATTTGAAAGTCACATATGTAATCCAGGGTGAGAAGGAAGGAAAAGAAATCGAGTAATGATTATTTATCGGATCAAACTTGGTGTTGGACTCGTTCATACAGTGCGGCTTGAGTACAAACAAAGCATATATTGATTCTTTATTAGTTCAAGCCTACATAGAGTAGATGCGAGTGAACAAGCTTGGAAGCCAACGTGGACTGCGAAGCATATCGGCCATCAGGAGACAGAGTCTAACTAAATGTGTCCACATACCCAATGCCGGTTAAGAGAAAATATCAGAAGGCTGCTACCGATTTGCTTATATATTTGAATTAAGAGCGAATCGGTACGTGACAAGGATACTCATCGGCTTCTGAGTGCGAAGGTCAAAGCATCAAGCCGATGGGGCCCTTTATGTTGTGATCAGGCATCAAGCTGATGGGTTTGTTGAAACCAGATTAAGTCTCTTTCCATCGGCTATTGTGATCGGCTATTGTGAAGCAGCAGCATAGTTACAACCAGTGAAAACCCCATCTGCTACAAGTTGCTATAGATAAATACTTTCCCTATGGTGTCTATATATACTTACATAGAAGGCAAAATCTGCTACACCATACTCCTACCCAAGGTGAGATCAGTTTCATTCAAAGGAAGGACTACACATACATGGAAGGCGACGTTGGAAAACAGGATAACTCCCAATGTATTAGTTCATGACACCACCTCCAACGCCCAGTTTGAGGAAGGCTGAGGAAGTTAGGAGAAGTTGACCTATGTGCGTAGATATTAGAAGAAGAGTATCAGAGCTGTGATCCTAATTTGGGGAAACAAAAGCCAATGATGAAGCTTATTACATCGGCTAGATATATCAATTTGTTTATCTCCATATGTTAGATACAAGGCATGATGAAAATGAATGAGTCCCATACAAGACGAAAGCGGCCACTATGGATGACTTCTTCTCTAGCATCATGGCCAAGCCTAACGTCACCAACGATATGATCAGCTCGTCATGGGAACCAACACTGAGAAGATCCTTGAGATGAATATGCTTGGTGTCTCAAGCTCTTGCATGAACTACGCATCAGGGGGCCTACCGTTGCACACGCACCTACGCGCCACCGAGCTCATCTTCATGTTCTACGGCATGCTCAACGTCGGTTTTATCGCCATGATATTCTTTGAGGCTACCTATGAGCTGCCCGATGGCATGTTCACCTAGGTGCTCTAGATCCCCAACAAGGAGATCGACAAAGGCCAAGCTTGCACCCAAGAAGGACTGAATATAACAAAGGCCATTGCGTATTCCTTAGTAGTGGAGATGGCTACAGGAGTGCGATGCAAGCGCATCGGCAATGCCTATGCATGGTCCAGCGCTGGAATTACCATCAGCATCCCCAATCGCATTGGCAGCGGCTGCTGATATTGACAAAGCTTGGATGGCATGACCGTCACAATCTTGATCTTCTTGGCAGATTCGTAATTTGGTGGTTGACACAGAGAAGACCAAAGACAGGTCAAGCAGAAAGCCAATAAAGACCAATCACTTCTCTTGAGATAGAATCGGCTATTACTTCATGACCTTACCCTTCAAGCAGATGGAGTCTATAGCCGATCGGCAAGAACATAAAGCTAGTAAGATATTGATTTCTGGTACAGCAGTGGAACTTCAAAATAATCAAGTGAAATCAATTAAAGATTGACATAGCCGATGACCATCTCTGGAGCCAATGGGATTGCCAAAGTCATTTTCTTCCATGGGTTATTATCATTGGCTGTTCGACCAAGCATATTTTCAAGATAAAGAAAAAGTCATCTAAGAGGTTGTGTCAGAGATACAAAAGGAAGCTAGCAACTTGACAGCCGATAGGAGACCATCGGTTGGGAGTTATTATCTGCAGGAAATTAGCTAACAATAAGGTAATCATAGCCGATGATGAAGAGAATTATTATATTAAGAAGATGAAAGGAAGTCACCATCAGTTAGTGATTATCTTACTGCTATGATCGAGTTTAAACACTCTGGCCGATTAAGGGCACTAACACCACTACAGCAGGGAATAGCCGAGGGATTTAGGAGTTTGGTTAATAATCATGGAAGCATATATAACAAGGACTACTCAAAGGCCGATCTAATGAATGCGCAAGTGATGCATCAAGGGAAGTTGAAGCATGTTCTTATTCCGGGATATGCAAAATAAGATCAGCATGCATATAGCAAAGGAATCATTAGGATTTAATGACAAAGGAAGACGACCGTACTCTGTAGAATCTACGTGCATCGACTATTGGTTAGCCGATGTTGCTTCTCTACATGTCAACATGGTTTGATGACATCGGTGATGATGGTGCTAGTGATGACATTCCTGTTGGAGTACCTGCCTAAAATCTATCATGTGGCACGGCTACTTTAGTGGATGTAGGGCCAATCGGGCTACATCTTCAGAACCATTTGGCGGCTGGTGAGTGTGCGCATAGCAACACAATGACCTGCGCGATGCAGCTGTACTATGGCATTTCCCCCTTCCCCAGCATCATTGGCAGTGACAAATTCAATAGTGCTGATAACGAACCTGAGCTGCGTGGAGCAGATGCTGCTCCTAATCTCCTAGAGTTTTATGGCATTTAACACGTTCGTCGACCTAGAAAGTATGATGGGGAGTTGGTGGAGATCATGTTTGACATCATCACAAGCAGGTTGGTCTTTGTCACCATGCTCATCGGTAACATCAAGGTATTCCTGATTAGGCCATGTTCGAGAACATGCAGTTGGTACTCAACCCGTTCGGCCTCATCATCTACAACGCTAACATGAAGCAACTGGTAAATGTGCTGGGGTATGAATACTTCTCCTACCAGAAGATGCGACAATAGTTATACAAAGATCAACAGGGACCAATCTAGCTACACATGATTGCCATAACATCTGGCCTCGAGGATGATTGCATCTGTTTCTGATAATGAATTAGGCCCTAAGGCCGGTTGCATTTGTTGAGCTTTCAATGTTTGAATAAAAGTTGTGCTCATTGTCTCGTGAAGGACAATTGAAGGCTTATGCGACATCTACTTGCATTTACAGGTAGGATATAAATAGCAGTAGGAAAAGGAATAAATGTTAAGCATATTCCTCTAGCGAAGTATCTAAAATGATGACTTCTCTTGAAGAAAACTAGCTGCTAGTTCAAGATCCTGCTTTTCAAACCAAAGAATCATTTGTTCCTTAAAAGCTGATGAAGACCAGACATCATTGAAAATTGGAATCCAGAGTCGCATAGGCTGAATATTTTGATCAATGATTTCAAGGCTGATTCTAACATGTTCGACCAACAGTGGTTAGATATTGCTCGAGGCCACCATACATTAGGATTTGTTCGTTTGTTCAGGCCAGCACCACTTTCGACTTCTTCAGTGACAACCGGGGATGCCACGAGCTGGCAGAGGTCGCCGAGCAGGCCACAAAGCATAATGAGGTGACTAGGCTTAGAATGGAGGTACATACATGTGGATATGAGGTATATATTCTTTATTCCTTGCTTTTTCTACCACTTGTGAACAAACTATCATAGGAAAATTATGCTATCTAAGTAGTTGATGAATGAGATATGGTATGATAAAAGGAACATTGCTTCTTTTGCAAAGTACTTGGGGAAATTTTATTACAAAAAATTCAAAATCAATAGCTTGTCTCCTCGATGATGTTGAATTTCCTACCAAGGCCATATGTTCTTATTAAAAACCTTTCACATAAGCTGCTTGCTCTGTGTTGAGTTTTGTCAAGTCTTGTTGACCCTTGTTGAGAGATTTGTCATGCTCCCAAGATCAAAATCACGTACACGCCACATATATGTGCTGCCTCTATACTGGAAGTACGCAAAAATATGTTTTTCATCCACCTCAAAATGTTCTGCTCCTACACTGGGAGAAGACAAAAAAATATGTTTGCTAGGTTTTATCAGAATAAATGCTCCAAGTTCTTGATAATATTTCTCTCGAAAGTTGTTGTAAAAGAGACATGAGTTATGCAAAATATAAAAGATGGACACAAAAGAGGTCCAAAGTAAAAAAAAGGAGAAAAAGAAAAAGAAGTGAGAATAAAGATAGCCCGTGTTCTCGCTAAAGATATTCCGCAAGAGAGGAATATATTTCAGAGAGCATAGTAGAATTAGGTTAGCCACCAAATATTCCACACACATGCACATCTTGATCTAAGAGTATGACACTTCTCTCCTTAGATCCAGGATTTGACTTTACGATATATGCAAGGTAAGTATGTTACATATTTTATCCCTACCCGAACTCCACATAAGCTTTTTAGAAGTAGGGTAAATAGAGGTGAAACAATGTCTTGGTGAGGAACTATGCACATTGAGCGATCTGAGAGAATCATTTGGGGAGCAAAGCTATGTTTTGATTTAAAAATCTTTTAAAACAAACCCCAAGTTTTCTGAGCAGGAGAAGTGAGGATGACTAGATTCTAATCCATTCTATTCTTCAACCACCCAAGATGGCGTGATAGACACTTCAAAGTTCACATGTATAGGTGAGGCTTGGAATAAGGTAATATTGCTACTAGTGAATTCTTCAGCTCCTTACTAGTGATTTGATAGCCAATTATAGTTATAAACTCGGGGGCCAGCTCTTAATCGGCTAAAGTAGATGAATAGTCAACCCAAGTAAGTCATCAAAGTCAAGTATTGCAATCAGATGTCGTTGACTCAGGAAAGGAGATTATTGGATCAAAATAATTCGAAGCATGAAAATTCATACTCTGAACTATGGGGGGCCTGTGTTTACACCAAAATTTGGTAAGCTTATCCTAGAAAGGAAGAGATTGGCCGATGATGTCAAAAGCAAAAAAGTTTCCTAAATTAAGGGATATTTATGAGTTAGCTAGAAAATATTATTTAATATATTTGAGAGAGACGTGACGTCCAGGTGCATATCAAGATGAAAGAAACAAGGACACGTATCAAACAAGGAAGCTTCATCAGCAAGGATTCTGCATAAGGGAAATTAGAGTCCATGTATCTTGATATTTCTTTTTGTTATCTAGTCATGTTCGTTTAGGACTCTTATCAGCCCAGGGTATAAATATAAACCCTCGGCTATTGTATCAGGAGATCAATCAATCAAACAC
The DNA here is from genome assembly GCF_019320115.1 of Miscanthus floridulus. Classification (NCBI taxonomy): domain Eukaryota; kingdom Viridiplantae; phylum Streptophyta; class Magnoliopsida; order Poales; family Poaceae; genus Miscanthus; species Miscanthus floridulus. Next base: position 63,174,848 of record NC_089596.1, on the reverse strand, counting down.
AAGTTATTTACTTTTTTCAGCTCCGACCAACCCTTAAGAGTAGGAATAGAGTAGATCTTGTCGAGTTCTTTAGCAAATAGGGCTGCATCGGTCCAGCCGACCTTCGGTTTGTCTGTAAGTACCATCATGGTTTATACTTTGGTTTGTACGGCTGCATCAATCCAGTCGACCTCCACTATGAACTTTAGTATAAGCTAGTTTTCGACTCTTGTCTAGTTCAAGTATGGCTGCATCGATCCAGTCGACCTCCACTGCTCGAACTAGATTAAGGTCAAGTTATCGGCTCTATCTATGGGTGGCATCCTTCGGGTAGATTCATTAAGTTACCGATCTTGCTGATGTTTTCATTGTTATTAGTTTACATCAACATCAATCTGCCCAGTGAAGATCGAGTTAGATCGGTCTTATATCCTTTTAGTCTGTCGTTCGCTTTACTACAACACGATGTTTCTTACTCTGAGCGACGGGTCACATTTTGAAAGCATCTAGGCCCCTAGTTGGGTTTCGGTGATTAATGACAATACATGATTACTGTGACTAACATGTGTTTTGTAGAGGCAATTAAGTTAGGTCACGGTAATGGAGATTGATTGGGCTATCATGGTGGTCATGCCCCTACGATGGTAATCGTTTCGGTTTTCAAAGTATGGATGACAAGGTTAACGATGGACTAGTTCTAAGTATCGTTTGGTGTTGAGGAGACACTTAGAGTAGTTTAGGACTTTGTTTTTCCTTTGGCCATACTATTAAGGGGGGTATGGATGGGTAGCTTGACCTAGGTGAGTCTAGTGAGTTAGGTGTGGTGCACATTTGCTAAATCTAGCACTAGGTAGCTCTTAAAAAGCCCTTAGATCCATTGGAGCAAACTTCATTCACGTATGATCGAGAGTTGGAAGTGAATAGAGGGTCAAATGCTAACCGGACACTGGTTCCGGAGTGACCGGACGCTGGTTTCGGAGTGACCAGACGCTGGCGTAGAGTCCGGTCAGTTCATTTCATCAAGGTGAAATCATCTGGTGCGACCGGATGCTGAGAGGTGAAGTGATCGGACGCTAGGTTCCAGCGTCCGGTCGACTCCAGTAAGGTTCCAGAGAGGGAAAATTGTGACCAGACGTTATCCAGCGTCCGGTCACAACTTAAACATTGGAGATCAGGGAGAACTGACCTGAGCGTCCGGTCACCCCGCAGAGGCACATAACGGTTCATTTTTAGCCATGGTTATAAATACTTCCTCTATTCATGTGTGGGGGTACTTTTGCTCATTCCAACAGCTGAGAAACACCTTTGAGAGTGCCAAGAAGAGCAAGGTCCTAGTGAGGTGATTGAGATTTGAGAATACCAAAGAGAGGCCTCATTAGTGAAAGCAAGAGTAGCAAAGTGTGCATCTACCCTTCTGATTAGGCTTGTTGTGGTCAAGTGAGAGTTCGTGCTTGTTACTCTTGGTGATCGCCATCACCTAAATGGCTTGATGGTGATTGGGAGCTTGGTGATCATCTAGCGGAGCTTGTGGATGACCCAACTCAAGTTGTGAGCGGTTGTGGGTGATTCACCATGATAGAGTGTCAAAGAATCAACCCATAGAGAGCACTTGATCCTTGTGCGGATCAAGGGGGAGCTACACCCTTGCGCGGGTGCTCCAACGAGGACTAGTGGGGAGTGGCGACTCTCCAATACCTCGGCAAAACATCGCCGCGTTCCTCCTTCTCTCTTTACTTTGAGCAATTCAATTCTTATCATATACATTCATAGAATTGCCATGCTAAAGTAGGATTGGAACATAGGTTGCTAAAACTTTTGTGCGGTAGATCAATAGAAACACTTTCTAGGCACAAGGGGTTAATTGGGCTAACCGTAGGACTTAATTATTGCAAAGAAATTTAAAATTAGCCCAATTCACCCCCCCTCTTGGGCATCTTGATCCTTTTAATTGGTATCGGAGCCTCGTGCTCACGTATTTAGGCTTAACCGCCTAGAGAAAGATGTCTCACGGGGATGGACCTCATCCTATCTTTGAGGGGGATGATTTTCCTTATTGGAAAATCCGCATGGAGGCATATCTAGAAGCTCTAGATGTTGGAATACTTAGAGCCGCCTCACAAGGTTTCCCAAAACCTCAGGATGCCACACACCTACAAGGCGATGACATGAATTACGAGAAATGGAATGCAAAGGCTCTAAACACCATCTTTAGAGGTCTTTGCAATGATGTGTTTAACCTGGTGAGGAACTACAAGGATGCCCATGCACTATGGTTAGACGTTTGTGTGCTCCATGAGGGAACAAAGAGTAAGCGTGAGGAACGCTATCATCTTGTCATGAAAAAGCTTAACTCTTTTGAGATGCTTCCTAAAGAATGTGCTAATGAGATGTACTAATGTTTGAATATTCTTGTAGAGGAAGTCAATGGGCTTGGACTCACTCAAATGCAACCATCCGATGTTGTAAGAAAAATCTTGAGTGTCCTCCCCATTGATAAATATGGGCATATTGTGACCGTGCTTCATCAAGGTGATCTTTCCACCGCTACACCAACACAAATCTTGGGAAAGATCAATGCTCATGAGATGTACATGCACATCACACCACAAGATGGCTTATCCTCTACTAAGAAGAAAGATAAAGACTTAGCATTAAAAGCTAGCCAAGAGAAGGGCAAAGCAAGGCTTGAGTATGAGAGCTCAAGTGATGATGAAATTGATGATGCAAGTCTTGCTCTCATGGTGAGAAGAACCGCCAAGATGCTAAAGAAGCTCAACAAGAGTGGCATCAAGTTTGATGGCAAGAAGAAGATGTTCTTCACTAGCTCTAGAAGAAAGCCAATCTCCGAGATGGATTGCTACAATTGTGGAGAACTTGGTCATCTAGCACACCAATGCACCAAGCCCAAGAAAGACAAGTTCAAGAACAAGTACAAGGGCAAGAAAGATGACTCAAGCAATGAAGAAGAAGATGAGAAGAAGAAAAACAAGCCATACAAGAAGAGAGATTGCAAGAAGGACTTCCACAAGAAGAAGAAAAGTGGAAAGGCATACATCGTTGATGATTGGCTCACAGACATTGATTCATCTAGTGGCTCATCCGATGATGATAGCGACAACGAGAAGGTGGCTGCCATTGTTATTGACTCTTCATCATCTTCACCGCCACCACCACCATCATCCTCTACACACCTATGCCTTATGGCCAAGGGTGATCGCAAGGTATCAAATGGTGATAGTAGTGGTGATGAACATGCTAGCGATGATGATAGCGATAGTGATGATGACGAATATGAATCACCTTCTTATGATGATCTTGTTAAATTGCTAAATCAATACACTAAGATCATTAGAAAGAGTAGAGCTAAAAATGAAAAACTAGAAGCTAAGAATGATTCTCTTTTAGCTAAATGTGATGTAGCCGAAAAGGCTAGTGTTGAGCTTAGAGAAGCAAGTGATGCTATATCATCCAAACTCAAGGAGCTCAAATCTTCTAAGAAAGAGCTTAAAGATAAACATGATAAACTTGAGGGGATGCACAAAGAGCTCATCACTAGCCACAATAAGCTAAAAGAAGAATATACTACTCTTAAGATTAATCATGATAATCTTGTCATTGCTCAAGAATTTCTATCCAATGAGCCACATGATGCTACTAACAATGTTGTTAAGATTGATATAGCTACATCATGTGATGATTTGATCATTGAGAGCATTGCGCAAAGTTCTAGTAGCAAGGGCAAGCAAGTGGTTGAGACCGAAGATTATGATGAGTTTGTCAAGCTCAAGAATGACAATGAAAAGCTCAAGAAAGATCTTGAAGAGATCAAAAGCCACAACACTATTGTGCTAGAAACTCTTGATCATGATAGTGATTTGATTCTTGAAAATGAGAAGCTCAAAGAAGAGAACAAGAAGCTCAAAGAAGAGAAAAATAATGATGCTCTTAAGGAAGAGAACAAGAAGCTCAAGTTGGAGAAAGAGCATCTTAAGATTGGATTGAGCAAGTTCATAAGAGGCAAGCATCTTCAAAGTAAGCTACTAATGAACACCATCATGAAGATGGATAGAAGTGGCATTGGGTACTTGGCAAACCAAAAGAAGAAGGCTCAAGCTCAACAACAATACAAGTCAAAGCCAAAGCCACTTTGCCCATGAGTGCCAAACTCCACCACCACAACCCTTGCCTAAGCATGCTAGACCGTTTGCCTTCAAGGCTCATTACATGCTTAGAAATGATTCTAGTGGAAAGATGAAAGTCATGTTCTTAGGACCTCCAAACAAGAATAGACCTAAGAAAATTTGGGTTGCAAAGTCACTTGTTGAGAAGGTGAAGGGCCCTCAACAAGTTTAGGTTCCTAAAGCTTGATCTCTTGTGTGTAGGTGAACTACAAGACCGATGGAAGTCATTGGGTTATTGATAGTGGTTGCACACAACATATGACCGGTGATCCTTGTATGTTCATCTCACTAGATGAAGAAGTAGATGGACAAGAAAGAATCACATTTGGAGATAATTCAAAGGGCAAGGTTAAAGGATTGGGAAAGTGGCAATATCAAATGATCATTCTATCTCAAATGTGCTATATGTTGCTTCTTTGAGCTTCAACTTGCTATTCGTTAGACAATTATGTGATATTGGCTTCCAATGCTTGTTTACCGAGAAGGAAGTTGTTGTATCCAAGAAGGATGATCAAGTGATATTTAAAGGATTTAGATACAACAACCTATATCTAGTGGACTTCACCTCCGAAGATGCTAATTTGAAGGCTTGCCTATTCACCAAAACAACACTTAGGTGGCTATGGCATAGAAGACTTGCTCATGTTGGAATGAGCTCACTCAAGAAGCTAATGAAGAATGAGTTGGTGAGAGGGTTGAAGGATGTGAAGTTTGAGAAGGACAAGCTTTGTAGTGCATGTCAAGTCGGCAAGTAAGTTGGAAATACTCATCCAACAAAAGCTTTCATGTCAACCACAAGAGTGCTAGAACTCCTTCACATAGACTTATTTGGACCAACAACATACAAGAGTTTGGGAGGAAATCTTTATTGTCTTGTGATTGTTGATGATTATTCAAGATACACATGGGTATTCTTCCTTCATGACAAATCTGAAGTTGCATCATGCTTCAAGAAGTTCGCCAAGAGAGCACAAAATGAGTTTGAAGTGAAGCTAAAGAAGATAAGAAGCGACAATAGGAAAGAATTTGACAACACAAATATAGAAGCCTATTGTGATGAAGTTGGGATCAAGCATGAAGTCTCCACAACAAAATGGTGTAGTTGAGAGAAAAAACCAAACATTGATCACTCTTGCAAGAACAATGCTAGATGAGTACAACACTCCCAAAGCTCTATGGGTGGAAGCTATCAACACCGCATGCTATGTATCCAACCGCCTATTCCTTCAAAAGTTTCTTGGCAAGACATCTTATGAGTTGCTCAATGGGAAGAAGCCGGACGTCTCCTTCTTTAGGGTGTTTGGTTGCAAATGCTACATCTACAAGAAGCAGCAACACCTAGGGAAGTTCCAAAGACATTGTGATATTGGTTTTCTTGTTGGTTACTCATCAAAGTCCAAAGCATATAGAGTATTTAATCATGCCACCGGCTTGGTTGAAGAAACATATGATGTAGAATTTGATGAATCTAATGGCTCCCAAGGAGCACATGAGAATCTTGATGATGTAGGTGATAAACCGTTGAGGGAGGCTATGAAGAACATTCTAGTTGGAGACATCAAGCCTAATGATGATGAAGATGATGTGCAAGTGATCAATCCTCCTTCTTCATCAAGTGTGCCACAAGATGGTAAAAAAGATGGAAGAGTAGAAAATGAAGACACTCATGTCTCCCATGAGCAAATGGTGGTACAAGCATAAGATGTTGATGCTCCACAACCTCCCCCTCAAGTGGTTGATAGAAGAAATTCATCTCTACTTCAAGCTCATCCACAAGATCTCATCATAGAGAGTCCTTCAAAGGGAATAATGACTCGCTCACAAAAACTTGCTTTATTTATTGAACATCACTCTTTTGTCTCTTGCTTTGAGCCTACTAAGGTAGAAGAAGCTCTTCAAGATCCGGATTAGATCAATGCCATGCATGAAGAATTGAACAACTTCACCCGCAATGAAGTTTGGACTCTTGAAGAGCGACCTAAAGGTGCAAGAGTCATTGGAACAAAGTGGGTGTTCCGCAACAAGTAAGATGATCAAGGCGTTGTTGTGAGGAACAAGGCAAGACTAGTTGCAAAGGGGTTCTCTCAAGTTGAAGGTTTGGATTTTGGAGAGACCTTTGCACCGGTTGCAAGACTAGAAGCCATTCGTATCCTCGCAAATGCATCACATCATGAAATGAAACTATATCAAATGGATGTGAAAAGTGCATTTTTAAATGGCTTTATAAATGAACTAGTCTATGTTGATCAACCTCCCGGGTTTGAAGACCCTAGATATCCTAATCATGTTTATAGGTTGTCCAAGGCACTATATGGGCTTAAGCAAGCCCCAAGAGCTTGGTATGAGCGCCTTCGGGACTTCCTCATTGAGAAGGGCTTCAGCATTGGGAAGGTCGACACCACACTATTCACCAAGAAGCTTGATGGGCATATCTTTATTTGTCAAGTGTATGTTGATGATATCATCTTTGGATCATCAAATGAAGATTCTTGTAAAGTGTTTGGTAAATTGATGTCGAAGGAGTTCGAGATGTCAATGATTGGAGAGCTTACATTCTTTCTTGGTTTTCAAGTCAAGCAAATGAGAGAAGGGGTTTTCATCTCTCAAGAGAAATATACAAAAGATCTTCTCAAGAGATTCAAGATGGATGAATGTAAGCCAATCAAGACACCAATGCCAACTAATGGACATCTCGACCTAGATGAGGGAGGTAACATGGTTGATCAAACTCTCTACCACTCTATGATTGGTAGCTTGTTATATTTAACTGCATCTAGGCCTGACATCATGTTTAGTGTGTGTATGTGTGCTAGATTTCAAGCTAATCCTAAGGAAACTCATTTGATTGCCGTTAAAAGAATCCTTAGGTATCTTAAGCACACACCAAGCATTGGCCTTTGGTATCCTAAAGGAGCTATATTTGAATTAGTTGGCTATTCCGATTTGGATTATGCCGGTTGTAAAGTGGATAGAAAAAGCATATCCGGAGGGTGCCATTTGCTTGGTAGATCACTTGTGTCTTGGTCCTCCAAGAAACAAAATAGTGTGGCTTTGTCCACCGTTAAAGCGGAATACATTACCACGGGTGCTTGTTGTGCACAAATTCTTTACATGAAATAAACTTTGCTAGACTATGGAGTAGTTCTAGAAAAAGTACCTCTTTTGTGCGACAATGAAAGTGCGGTAAAACTTGCAAATAATCCGGTTCAACACTCTCGCACCAAGCACATAGATATCCGCCATCACTTTCTTAGAGATCATGTTGCAAAGAATGATATTTCATTAGAAGGTGTAAGGACCGAGGATCAATTGGCGGATATCTTCACCAAACCGCTAGATGAGGCGACCTTTTGTCGATTGCGGAATGAACTCAATGTGCTTGATTTTAGCAACTTCACTAAAAAATGAGCTTGTGTTGTCCTTTGCATTGCATTATAATATACAACATGTTTACTTTATGGTAATGCACTTAGGGCTTGTCTAACATGGTTAAGATAACTGCCATAAAGCGTGTGAAGAAGCTTAGCCTTAGATCAAACTTGATAAGCAACTAGATTTACTTTCAAGTATTGCATTGCATATGCATGAATGGTGCTTTGTCATTTATCTTCAATTGCCCTCTTATTGCCTATTTTCTTAAAAAGAATTATAGCCTAAGGTAAAATATTTTGAAAATTTTGAGGGTTTGAGAGAGGTCACTCACATCAGTGCCAATTGGTGTTTATTTGGATCTTATTGAAGTTGGGACTTGATTGGGAATAGGTAGCACAAAGGACTTTGAAGATTTGCTGGAAAAGAGTGACTGAACTCTGTTGTTCTGCGTTTGGTCAGATGGTGGTTCAATGTCCGGTTGATCGAAGATGAAGGACACAGGTTGCACCGGACTATGGCTGCGTTCGGTCGGGGTTCACCGGACGCGTCCGATCATGATTCCAGGGGTTTTGGACCTATCTAGAATCGACCAAACGTTGGGTGGCAATGTTCGATCGCTGCCACCGGAGTGTTCGGTCCATAGATAACGTGCGGTTTCTAGATTCTTTTCTCCGTTTCCTTTTCCATCACATGTGGACCACCATATAACCACTATATGCGCCATGACCTAACCCCACATTACTCCTGCCCACGCCGCCCTGCTCTAGCACCCGTACGCCACCGCCACTCACCGCGCTGCCCTGCTACAGTGAAGCCACCATGCCGTGCTTTACCGTGCCTGTGCGCCACCACATCCACGCCACCGCGCCCGCGCCGTCCACGCTCCCCGCACCACCGTGCGGCACAACCCCGTGCGCCTCGCTCCACGCCGTCGCCAGAGCTGCTTCGCCCGCCCACGCCTCTACTCCGCACACCCGCGCCTTCACGCCGAAGCACAGCCGCCATAGCACCGCCGCACAACTGCCATCGAGTGCTCTTGTGCCCTAGCACCACCCGCAGCACTCACCAGCACCACCGCCGCTGTGCTCCATGCTGGAGACCCTACTGCCATCCATGCGCTCGTGCCCTCATTGCATTGCTCGATCGCTGAACTTCGTCGCAACCCTAATCCTAGACGTCCAGTTGCCGACCCGGTGGTTCCCCGATTCATTTCTCTTCTCGTCGATTCGCCGGTTCGTAAGGTAGCAAGCCCTCATTTCCGATTTCGTATCTATTGCTTGCTTTCTTAGGGTTTCGTATCTCTAGATATATTATATTTATTTGTATATTCTATCTATTCTATCGTGCAGCGAGTCAGTGCCATTATGGTCCCATTGGCTGTTGTCAGTTAACTCGTGGCCAAGTTAACGAGTACGGATCGAGGCCAAGCCTCGAAAGTGACTGTTGGCAGTTGATCTTTGTCAGTGGCAGTTATTCTTTTTAGATCCATCAGATGACTCATGTCAAGAATGTTGGAGGAGGTCCCAGTGATGAGGATATGAGGCCCTCACCTCACCAGCCTATAGATACAAAAGGCAAGGCGACGAAGAAGCTAGCGACGAGGAAGCACAAGTACCCTAATGCATATATAGCGAGAGCAGCCATAGTTGCATAGGTCGTAGAGCACGTAGAGAGAGGAGGTACTCAGAGTGGTGTTGTTATTGTAGATCAGCTTTCTCCATCTATGAGGGCTACACTTGAGTAGGTTGAGAGCCATCATGGTGGTCCAGCTGGGACTGTCATGGTTGGAGGATGGTGTGTTGCTATTGATGAGAGTCAGCCTCAAGGGGAGTCACAGCAACAGCCACAGTCAGTAGAGCAGACTCAGGAGGGAGAGCAGGCCGAGGAAATAGAGCAGGCACCTCAGCCACAGCTTCACCGCTCTAGTCATACCCATGCTCCAGTCACACCGAGGTCAGAGACACAGCGGAGGGGTTCTTGTCCACCACCTAGACCACATGGTTCACCTCTAGTGACTCACTTGGATTTAAGGGCCGCCACGGCCAAATAGGTGCAGCAACTCAGATTTGTGGACTTTGAGCAGTGGTTCTCGCCAAGGAGGGATGACAGAGCTTCAGAGGGCTTCTACACACCACTGTAAAAAGATTTTTATAATGCATGCCTTAACAGTGGGGCAGTATTTAGATCTTAGAGGGTATGCAACATTGAGTCCATTGTAGCAGCAGCAGGAGAGCATATTCGCCCTTACCTATCTTACCTACTAGGGCTAACAAATTTACTTGGACGGACAGGCTTATATGTTCCATCTTGGGTCCGTCAGTTCTATGCTACACTTTGGATTAACCCGCAGCACAGATTTATTCACTTTGTTTTTAGAGGCAGAGAGTATAGGCTGACGAGAACTAGGATTAGAGAGATACTCAGACTTTAGGAGCAGCCCATCCGACTACATGAGGTTTGCTATGGATAGACAGCGCCTGCCAGATGCCCTCATGGCGGTCTTGTGCCCCCTACAGATCTAGCCCGCCATTGCTTCATAGAGCCTTTCGGAGAGGGGTAGAGCAGGACACCCAGTGATCTCACTCCTACTGCTAGAGTGCTTGATGCTATTATGAGGAGGACACTGTTTCCGAGGATGGGGTATCGTGAGGGCTTGACTCACATACAACTATGGCTACTGAACTCTCTGATGTAGCAGACTGTGTTTGACATTTGGGATCTCCTTCTATCAGAGATGGATGATACTATTGCAGAGGGGTTCAGGGGTCATAGGCAGCTGCCATATGCTCACTGGATTACATTCTTGATACCCAAGGCAGTTACTGTGAGGCCACCTAAGATGCTAGCAGAGTATAGTGGTGCTACTACAGAGTTCCCCGCATACAACATGACTCAGATGATTCACCATAGTGCAGTGAGGACACCTAGCCAGTCGTGCCGTCATCCAAAGGTGCCAGAGACTATAGCCTAGCAGGATGAGACTATCAGGAGTATTGTAGCTACAAAGGAGGACCAGTTAGATGCTCTATAGGAGGGGATGGTCGAGAGCGACCCTAGTGACAGCTCAGATGATGACTACCACGATATCCCCTAGATGCCTCCATGACGACATGACCATGAGGCCGGTAGCTCTAGTTCAGCTCCACCTGCACCATAGACAGACCCCGCTCTACTTGCCATACTTGAGCGGATGAGGCAGGATCAGGCTCGCTAGGCTCAGGAGACTGCTACTACATTTGCACAGTTTCAGACTCAGCATGATGAGTTCCAGCGATAGCAGTAGGCGATCTAGTAGCAACAGTAGGCTATACAGCAGCAGCATTAGGCCATGCATCAATAGCAGGTTCTCATGTAGTAGCAGCTACTTGGGTTTATGTAGCATGTTGTGATAGCTATTGGGGCTCCACCGCCACAGCCTTCACCCCAGCTTGGTTAGCCTACCACCACTTCTATGACTCCAGCTTTACAGCCCAGTGGGCTTCAGAGTCAGGGACCACCAGCACCACAGTTCGTTCACCTATAGAGCAGGTGTCCTAGTGGTTTGCTTCACCAGAGCCAGCCCCACAGTTCACTCCTCTTCATACGGGCTTTACTCTGCCTCAGAGTTCATCAGTGCTCACCCTAGTTTCCAGGAGCCTTGGTGCTTCATTCAGTGAGTTGATAGGGCAGCCTACTCTGATAGAGCTACATGTCCTAGGTCCATCCATAGTTGCACCTATTACTAGGACTACAGAGACGCTCCCTTCATCAGTTGCATCATCAGAGCAGGCAATGCCAGTTATAGATCCGACCCAGACCGCTTCAGCATCGCTTCCAGCTATAGAGGGTCAGACTACTTAGAGCTTAGGATTAGATGATGATGGCACATAGTTCTAGCTCGCTCCTCGCACCTCAGTGCCCAACTCGTCCACTGTAGCCCCACCGACCGACCCTTAGGTTTTGGTGTTTGACGTCAAAGGGGGAGAGGGATCGAGTATGTTAGACTTAGGGGGAGCGACTTAGGGGGAGCTTAGTTTATCTATTATATTTGGTTTTTATGTGTGATACACTATTATGCACTCGTGTGTTTACTTTTATGCATCAAACTATATTTATGTGATAGTGATATCTATGTGATCATGATATTTGACATGTGTGCTCTCTACTTTAAATCTTTTATATGTCATATCACTTGTGTTATGCTCATTTGCTTTGCTTCCGCGGTTTACTCCGATGCAAATGAGTTTATTACTTGTACTCTTGCTTATTTCATATCTTTTGAGTACAACATGTTGGCTTGGGTCATATAAGCTTACCTAACACTCTTGTTCTTATTATCAAAAGCTTATATGAATCAAGCATGTTAAAAACCACATCTCTTTCACATACTCGAGGTGGTATTGTCATCAATCACCAAAAAGGGGGAGATTGAAAGCATCTAGGCCCCTAGTTGGGTTTTGGTGATTAATGACAATACATGATTACTGTGACTAACATGTGTTTTGTAGAGGCAATTAAGTTAGGTCACGGTAATGGAGATCGATTGGGCTATCATGGTGGTCATGCTTCTACGATGGAAATCATTTTGGTTTTCAAAGGATGGACGGCAAGGTTAAGGATGGACTAGTTCTAAGTGTCGTTTGGTGTTGAGGAGACACTTAGAGTAGTTTAGGACTTTGTTTTTCCTTTGGCCATACTATTAAGGGGGGTATGGACGGGTAGCTTGACCTAGGTGAGTCTAGTGAGTTAGGTGTGGTGCACACTTACTAAATCTAGCACTAGGTAGCTCCTAAAAAGCCCTTAGATCCATTAGAACAAACTTTATTCATGTATGATCGAGAGTTGGAAGTGAATGGAGGGTCAAATGCTGACCGGATGCTAGTTTTGGAGTGACCGGACGCTGGCGTAGAGTCCAGTCAGTTCATTTGATCAAGGTGAAATCGTCTGGTGCGACCAGACGCTGAGAGGTGAAGTGACCGGATGCTGGATCCCAGCGTCCAGTCGACTCCAGTAAGGTTCCAGAGAGGGAAAATTATGACCGGACACGTCCGGTCAGTGCTGACCGGACGTTGTCCAGTGTCCGGTCAGAACTTAAACACTAGAGATCAGGGAGAACTGACCGGAGCGTCCGGTCACCCCGCAGAGGCACATAACAGTTGTTTTTCAGCCATGGTTATAAATACTTCCTCCATTCATGTGTGGAGGTACTTTTGCTCATTCCAATAGTTGAGAAACACCTTTGAGAGTGCCGAGAAGAGCAAGGTCCTAGTGAGGTGATTGAGATTTGAGAATCCCAAAGAGAGCCCTCATTAGTGAAAGCAAGAGTAGCAAAGTGTGCATCCACCCTTGTCATTTGGCTTGTCGTGGTCAAGTGAGAGTCATGCTTGTTACTCTTGGTGATCGCCATCACCTAGACGGCTTGGTGATGATTAGGAGCATGGTGATCATCTGGTAGAGCTTGTGGATGACCCAACTCAAGTTGTGAGCGGTTGTGGGTGATTCACTGCGACGAAGTGTCAAAGAATCAACCCGTAGAGAGCACTTGATCCTTGCATGGATCAAGGGGGAGCTACACCCTTGCGTGGGTGCTCCAACGAGGACTAGTAGGGAGTGGTGACTCCAATACCTTGGCAAAACATCGCCGCGTTCTTCCTTCTCTCTTTACTTTGAGCAATTCAATTCTTGTCATATACATTCATAGAATTGACATGCTAGAGTAGAATTGGAACATAGGTTGCTAAAACTTTTGTGCGGTAGATCAATAGAAACACTTTCTAGGCACAAGGGGTTAATTGGGCTAACCGTAGGACTTAATTATTGCAAAGAAATTTAGAATTAGCCCAATTCACCCCCCCTCTTGGGCATCTTGATCCTTTCACATTTCATTGGCCATTCTATCTTGATCCTGATCGTGCATAGTACGTGGTTAAGGCATACATAAACTTGAAGAGGTTTGCTGGCTAGTTAAATCTAGTTTATAGTTCACCATTATGGCTACAATGATCCGGTCGATCCCCACTGATGACACTGTAGATTGGAGGATGCTAGTTAGTTGATTTATTCCTGATTAGGCATGACCTTAGCTGTTTTCTATGCCTGCATCGGCTAAATAGCCGATCGCCTGTGCGTTAACGCCTATGGTGTGCGTCCATGATTCTGTTAAGCGTGAATAGATCTGTGTACTTTAAGGGTTTGATTTATTGTCTTTTATCATGGTTGCATCAATCCGGTCAAACCCCACTGTTAGAGATAGTAGGTTAAGTCTGAGGAGTCCATAGGTTTGTCCACGTGAAATAGTCAATTGTTCACACACTGTAGTCCCTTTTCACCTGAATCGGCTATTTTAGCCGATTCATCTGAGCCTTAACGTAAGCATGTCTTTTGAAAAGCCTGTCGAAGTATAGATAGTTTTATGAGTTCTTTGGTTTTAGTTTGTTATTATCATCATAGCTGCCATCGATCCGGTCGAACCTCACTATTGATGGTAACAGATTAGATTCAGAGCGTTTGTAGATCCATTGGTATTAGACAGTCGATTTGTTTGCATGCTATATGTTTTCCTGATTAGATTTATCGGCTCAACAATTCATACTGGTAATATCCACCTAACTGATGATCTCATTTACGTCTGTGAACATTGTACCTATCAACATAAAATTAATTGCGATCCATGAGCTTTACTGTCCGTAATAGCCGATTTCTATGCGTATCGGCTATTTAGTCGATTTTCTCGTCTGGCTGCTCCCGAAGCGGCACACTTGGAGCTGCCTGGGCATAGACCAGCATGTTTCACCTTAAATTATTGATAAACTTTCTCTCCTTGTTAATTACAGGGTCAAATTGACTGGCACGTCTCGGGAGTAATACACAGGATCGATTATCCCTGTGTTGAAGCCAAGCGAATCTCCAGCTCCATCGAGCATATCCTTCTGGCTTGCCGTGTGTCAATGCATTTTCGCGCCGACACTTACCATATGGGACAAATGTTCAGGATCGACTCTCTTGGCCACGTTCATATTCTCAGCTCCCCGGCCCAAGTGCCATGCTCTTACAGAGCCATGTGTAGCCTGCTCCCTGGCCCAAGTGCCATGCTCTTACAAAGCTATGCGCAGTCTATCCGAGCTTCCGAGCCATATGTCCGTGAAACCGTGAGAGTTGGTTCTACCAAGAGGTGGGCCCCACCTATGTAGCAACCTGCTTGCGCTTTCGTCCTCTGTCGATAGAATATCATCGGCAGTCCTCCGAGGGGTATCCCACAAAGGTAGATTGATCGGTAGGGGAGCGTGAGATCAAGAACAAGAAGGCAACAGAGACACACGAGTTAGACAGGTTTAGGTCGTCAGTATGACGTAATACCCTACTCCTGTGGTCTATTGGTTTGTATTAGCTATCGTATGATATTGCGTGTGTTTAGAGGGAGTCCCTGCCCACCTTATATAGTCCGGGGAGCAGGGTTATAAGTCAGTTAGATCTGAGAGATAACCGGAAAGTAATAACTGATTATGGGAATCTTGGGATCATACATATCATAACAGATCTCATAGTATCTTTGGGATATCTTCCAGATGTATTGCAGAAGGCGCCGACCAGAGTCGTGCCCCGCAAGGCTTCATCTTATGGGCTGGGCCGCCCCTAAGGGCGTAGCCCATGTGGTCTGCCGTGGATACCGGGGGCCATACCCCCACAGCTAGTCCCCAAGCCTGATAGTAGATGACGTAGTTACGTGGTGCCAGGGTCAGAAAGTAGAAGACCAGCCGAGTAGGCAGCCAGTCCCCGGGCGTAGCCACGAGATGAGAACAAACACATTTACCGCAAGGTGAAGTGTGCCGACTTAGTCCCCGAGCCTGCTGGAAGATGAAGAATGAATCTTGTAGCAGGGTCAAAGAAAAAGAAGTCTGAAAGCTTACTGGCGTCGTCTGACATGCGCGTATCAAGACCCTAGACGTGCTGCCCAAGATCAGCACCCTGATCCGAACAGCATAGAGCAGCTTGATAGCACACCGACGAGACATAGCAAGATCCGACCACCAAGGGAGCACCGAGGAGTCCCCGACATTGCTGGTGATGACCGAGCACCGAGGAGTCCCCGGCGTCACTGGCGATGACCGAGCACCGAGGAGCGAGGAGTCCTCGGCATCGCTGGCGATGATCAAGCACCGAGGAGCGAGGAGTCCCCGGCGTCGCTAGTGATGTCCGAGCACCGAGGAGCGAGGAGTCCCTGGCGTCGCTGGCGATGACCGAGCACTGAGGAGCGAGGAGTCCCCGGCGTCGCTAGTGATGTCTGAGCATAGAGGAGCGATGAGTCCCTGGCGTCGCTAGCGATGACCGAGCACCGAGGAGCGAGGAGTCCCCGGTGTCACGGTGATGTCCGAGCACCCAGGAGCGAGGAGTCCCGACGTCGCTGGCGATGACCAAGCACCGAGGAGCGAGGAGTCCCCGACGTCGCTGGCGATGACCGAGCACTGAGGAGTGAGGAGTCTCTGGCATCGCTGGTGATGTCCGAGCATCGAGGAGCGAGGAGTCCCCAGCGTTGCTGGCGATGCCTGAGCACTGAGGAGTCCCTGGCGTAGGCGGCGATGTCCGAGCATCGAGGAGTCCCTGGCGAAGCTGGCGATGTCTGAGCACCGAGAAGTCCCCAGCGAAGCTAGCGAGGTCCGAGCACCGAGGAGCGAGGAGTCCCCGACGTCGCTGGCGATGACCGAGCATCGAGGAGTCCCCGGCATAGGCGGCGATGTTCGAGCACCGAGGAGTCCCAGGTGAAGCTGGCGAGGTCCGAGCACCGAGGAGTCCCTAGCGTAGCTGGCGACATCCGTGCGGTGAAGTGTGCCCACTTACTCCTCGAGCACGAAGAAACCGAGCGTCGAGAAGTCCTTGGCGTAGCTGGCGATGAAGCACGAGCGACAAACAGTCTGGTCAACTAGTCGGCGACGAAGTGAGCATTGAGTAGAAGCGACCGGCGAACAGTCCGATCAACTGGTCGGCGATGGAGTCGATGATCCTAGCGGTCTGACCAGTTGATCGGTGGTAAAGTTCGAGCACCAGGTGATCCGATCACCTGGACAATGATCCTGCAATACAAATTTGTAGAACGGGTAGTATATGATGTACAAATATATGAACTACGGAGAAAAATCAGCAATGGCGATGAAATAGCGTAAGTAGCTCGACGATTAGTTGGTGTGAAGATGTATTTAATATAAACTGCCCGAACAGTTAGTGTATAGCTGAGTCTCCAGCCCTAGCTAGCCTGTTAACCATAACGCAGAGCGCAGAGCCCGTGCACGTGTAGGAGGAACAAGCGTCGCTAAGGAGCCGCTGCCGACCACCCATAACGCAGAGGGCAGACGCTCGTGCACGTGTAGGGAGGAGCCGGAGACAGGGCCATCTCTGGAGGCGTCTGAGCATCAACAGGACTGTTCGGGGGTTCGAAAAATCGTTTGGAGAGCAAACATGGAGAAAACAGTTCGGAGAAACATTGCGGAGATATATGGAGACCGGAGAATATTTAAAAGAATATTAAAGCGTGACTTAGCTTTAGACAGAATGTCTGGTCAGCGACGTATGGTGCTATCTGGTCGGCGAGAGGATGGACGTCTTCAACCTTGTCGGCGAATCTGCCCCTCAGGGCATGTTGGTAAGCGGCAGCGGCGTTGGTGAACCCGAAGGGTAGAGCCGCAACTCCTGGAGTTTTCCGAGCAGCCTCTGATAGATCTGATCGATTGATACGATCAGATCGTCGTTGTTGATCTGTCTCCTCTGGTAGTGAGGAAACAGGCGGCGAGTCGTTGATGAAGGCGACCTCGGAAGTGGTTCCAAGATCGGATCTGCTGTTGCAGGCGCGGGGGTGGTCGACGCAGAAACGATCTGCACCGGCTCGAGGAGCTCTCCGACTCCATCAGCGTTGATGACCCACGAGATGGATCCGACCGTGAAGATCTGGCCGGGCTACGGAAGGGACGAAGAGCCTGCGAAAAAAGCTATCTTGTTCGACAAGGAAACAACACGCACAACCCCTACCTGGTGCGCCAACTGTCGATAGAATATCGTCGGCAGTCCTCCGAGGGGTATCCCACGAAGGTAGATTGATCGGCAGAGGAGCGTGAGATCAAGAACAAGAAGGCAACAGAGACACACGAGTTAGACAGGTTCAGGCCGTTAGTACGACGTAATACCCTACTCCTATGGTCTGTTGGTTTGTATTAGCTATTGTATGATATTGCGTGTGTTTGGAGGGGTTCTCTGCCCGCCTTTTATAGTCCGGAGAGCAGGGTTACAAGTCGGTTAGATCTGAGAGATA
The DNA here is from genome assembly GCF_019320115.1 of Miscanthus floridulus. Lineage (NCBI taxonomy): Eukaryota > Viridiplantae > Streptophyta > Magnoliopsida > Poales > Poaceae > Miscanthus > Miscanthus floridulus. The sequence continues at coordinate 63,157,040 of NC_089596.1, read as the reverse complement.
ACCGGAAAGTAATAATTGATTACAAGAATCTTGTGATCATACATATCCTAACAGATTTCGTAGTATCTTTGGGATATCTTCCAGATGTCTTGCGGAAGGCGCCGACCAGAGTCGTGCCCCGCAAGGCTTCGTCTTGTGGGCTGGGCCGCCCCTAAGGGCGCAGCCCATGTGGTCTGCTGTGGATACCGAGGCCATACCCCACATCCCCGCTTCGCGTAAAACGGTTAACCAAAGGTTATTTCGCGTTCTTGGCCTGGCTATTTAAGCTGGTTCGATGAACTCAGAATTCACGATATGATACTAAACTTCTAGTTGCAAAGCTGGTTCGACGAACTCAGAATTCACGGTACGTACTAAACTTTTGGCCATACAGTAGTGGTCGTAGATACAGTAATCATCGCTACAGTAACCTAGATTCGGCCCAGCCCAGTTCGTCGTTATAGTTACACTAGCTCAACCCTACCACAATTGGGCCCTTTGGGTCTCACAATGTTCACCCATCTATGTTCAGTCATCGACTCTTAGAGACAGGCTGTGGGTGCCTGTATTCGTATATGTATATAAGAGCTTGTTTCAGGAAAAAAAAATAACGGAATCCCATGGATGCTCCAGTTCATTTTATAGCCTGTGGGTTCCAGAGGCGTGGCAGTAGCATTTAGAAAGAGGTGCTCGAGTGTTGTGGAGCCGGTCGAGGGCAGTGGTGGACTTTCGGGCCAAATCACGTAGCTCCTCCGTTCTCACGTACTCCTAAACGCGTACGCTCGTTGCGGTTGGGGTCCTCCTGCTGTTTGTGTTTGGCTTTGGTCGTCCGCATGATGATATGCCCAGTGGATGACTCACGAAGAGCAATATGAATCTGATCCAAATGGGTCTCCAGTATTTCTTTGCCCCCCCGGCTTCACAATCCCTCACTCCAAATGGATGCCTGTTTGATACAAGCGATAATTACTAGCTAGCTGAAATTTAGTTAAAATTAGCTCTAGTGCATCTAAACAGGAGTGCTAATATATATGCTAATTTTTTTGTCTAGTGTTCAACTAGTTGTTAGTCAATTAGCTAGCCAACCATAATTAATTTAGATTAATTTTTAGCCTCAATTAGTAATTAGCCAATTAACCATGTGTATCCAAACAAACCATATGAATATGTCCATGTGTAGTACATGATCTGCAAAGAAATACTCTTATGGCCTATTTGGGGGCTAATTGTTAACTAGCTAATTTTTAGCTTAAATTAGCTCTAGTTTATCTAAACAGGTGGGGCTAATTTTTTAGCAAAATCTTCTAGTTGTTAGCCAACTAGATAGCCAACTACAGATAATTTAAATTAATTTTTAGCCCTAACTTGATGTACATTCAAACTGTTCTTTAGGCTTAGTCTTGTTGCACCATGACTAGATACGACCCAGCAATTACGAGGTCAAATTTCTTTCATGTGCAACCGCAATAACACGGACAGATAACTAATCGATATTTTACTTTTTAAAAAAAAATATAACCTCCAAAAGGCTAGTAAAAAACGTTGCTCTGAACTGCAAAAGCTTAGCATAACTAATCTGAACTTTCTATTGTGCATCCACGGATACTCATGCAATCATTAGCTTATTCAGTAGCTGATTCAGGACATCAACCAGACAATATCATTTGAGGAGATGTTTCAGGAGAGCAGCTTTCAGCTCAAACTACATAGGTTGCTATAGAATAAGAAACATATACCATCATACTATATAGATTGCTACAGAACAAGCAGCATAAACGATAGCACAAGCAGAGCTTTCAGTTTCGGTGGGCATAGATTCTTCAGTTTGCTCCAATATCTGGAATCACTGGCTCATCTTTCAGCTCAAACTTAACAGGATTGTTGTCCAGAAATGGGTAGTCGTCAAGCTCCAGAAATGGGTAGTCGTGAAGCTCATCATCAGTAGGAGAATCTTCAACCAGCTGTGCTTTGTCACCTGCATGTGAAAGTGTATGTTACATGCAAGTAAACTGAAACATTTTGAAGAGAAGAAGAAACCATGTGCTTACTGAAGAAACCAAAGAGGAATCACAATACTTAGATTCTTACGTTTGTCTTCCACGTCCTTATCCAGCTTCTGAGGATCATTTCCTGTTAATTGAGTGCCTTCCGACACATCATTAGCCCATTCATGACACTTTTTGGTCTCTTCAACAGTGAATATTTTCACTGGGTTCTTCACAGCTTCATGGTTGCGCAGAGCAGGCCTCCCTTTGACGGTGTTAGACAAATCCTGAAGAGCCTTTCGTTCTTGAAGCTTAGGCTTCAGTAATGGCTTCAGTGGTTTGGCCCTTGGTGCATCATCCCTCTTGCCTGAAGTAGAGAGACGCCAAGTGATGTCTGGAAGAATCTCTGGTTCCAGCTCCAGCTCTTTCGATTCTTCAGAAAACTTGGGAACCTCCTAAATCATAAAGAGACAGATTATAGCACATTTTTGGTTTAATGATGAGATGAGAAAAATGGAGAAGTCAAGAAATGGTGTTTTGTGGAATATTATGCTTCCACTTATGTTGATTACTTGCTTAAAAGTTACGAATTCAAATATATCAGATAGCGTATAAACAAATGGAGCTATATACAGCAGGAATAAATCAAATGATGTATACAGAAGTTTAAACTTTAAACAGTAACTGATCATTTTGTATGTGTCAACACAACCACAAAAATACACTCAAGACACAGATTTTTTCACCATTGGTCATAAAAGACTACAAAAAAAAGGTAAAGAAACATAATAGAACTAGTGCGACAAGTGTTTTAATGCTCTTAGAGAAAGAAAATAAACCAGAAATGTTGTTGACATGTGACATGATTATAGACAAAATTGAACTTCTATTGGTAGCTATCACTATATCAGCGCGGACATTAAGCTAAATGTACAGGGCAACATTTAGAGAAAACAGCCCAGGACCCCAAAAAACAAACTTATACCAACTTTAGTAGATACTAGCAGCACTGTTATACCAAATGAAAAGTAAGATGTGCAGGACTGCTTCTTCTGATGTCACAAGATATTGTTAGGTGACATAAAATGAAAAACCTAAACCGGGACAAGATGTCCATATCTTGTGATGCAATACATATCCATAGATAAGCAGTATCCTTTAGTACTACTACTGGCAACGAAAAAAATTCCAACATCTAGAAACAGGGTAATTATATTCAAAGACACTTTACATTTCAGAATATGCTTCTTGATAAACAAATGCTGCAAGTGCCCATTTCTGAATCTCACAAGCTATCTTGTCAAAATAATTATTACCGGCAACAATACCAAGCTTGTCAGTCCATAGCAATATATAACCTTACATGACAAAAGACATGATATAGTTCATGCTAGACATGGATGAACCATCAAAATTAAGCTCTTCTAATCAATTTATCAACCAACTTCAGCTAGCAGAAGTGTGGAACAAGTGAAATTTATCGCCACAAGTTCCTCTTCCTTGCTTATGGCTACCGGAACATACTAGGACAAAGTATTAAATAACACACTATGTTGGCACTGGAAAGCTACGTGATAAATGATTTTACTGGCTAACCTATAATTCTAGCCGTCTAAGAACCATTGTATATCTGTATCACTTAGGTGAACTAAGCAACCAAATAGCAAGAAGATATACTTTTCCAATTTCCTATTTAAGAACAATAAGTTTTGTTTGCCTGGTTTGAATTTGCACGTCATGGTCATATAGAAACAGACATTACTATTTCAAAAGTAATACGATTTATCGTCTAAATCTCTGGTAAAGTACTTGGACCTTACAGACACCCTGAATTAATTGTGAAATACTGTACTGTTGGGTCACATACCGCAGCCGGAAACATCACAGGATCAAATACCTCATGTGACCAGCCATGCAATGCTGATATAACTTTCGCCACTTTCTTCTTGATACCTATATCAAATGCATGATTAGCCCACGTATTAAAGAAACAAAAAATAGCAATTGTCAGACTTTTACTCTTACGTTTGTCTAGCGCATCTTTATCCAACTTCTGAGAATCATTTCCAGTGAAGTGAGTGCCCTCAATCCCATCCTTAGCCCATTCATGACACCTTTTGGTCTCTTCATCATCAGCAAAAATATTCACTGGATTCTTAATTGCTCCATGGCTACGCAGAGCAGACTTCTCTTTCAGGATGGACCTCTCATTGCGGGTGTTAGACACATCCTGAAGAGGATGCCTCTCTTTCAGGATGGACCTCTCTTTGAGGTTGTTAGACACATCGTGAAGTGCAGGCCTTTCTTTCAAGGTGGAGCTCTCTTTGATGGTGGATCTGTTCTTTAAAGCAGTGCCTTTATGAATGTTAGACACATCCTGAAGAGCCTTCCTCTCAGGTTTTGCTGATGATTTGAGTGGTTTGGCACTTGGTGCATCAACCCTGTTTTCTGAACATGTGGATCAAACAAGTTGGTTATATGTTTCATAAGCTTCCTAGTCACAAAACAGTTTCCAGGGAAAACAATCTCACCTTTATGTATCTGCATGTTCTCATCAAGCAAAACAGCTGCTGCAGCTGGCAAAGCCATGACCGGACAGAAAGGTATCTTTCTCTACCTCGATGAAAACCTGACTGGAGTTCAATTGATTGGTAAGGGGGAGATACTCAGAATATAGAAATACTAAACAACAACTTCCCTACACTATTAAGATATACAGAAACTGAAAACGATTTCGAAATGTGCTAAGCAGATGCTAATTTAAGACAGACTGAACATTTCAACCGAATTAACTAACGGGAAAAGCACAACTGCTGCAGACTGCATTACGTCTTACAGAGATAGATTCTGAAATTTGATGTAGCAAAAGTATACAGCTGGTGGCAGAGCAATCTAACACAGACTATATAATAGCACTTCTCATGGGGAAGCCTTAAGGGTTATCATCAAAGCGCTTGGACCAGCGGTAGCCTCTGGTCTAGATTAGTTGAAACTCTAGCCCAAGAACATCAAAACGCACATCTCGTCTAGAAAAATCAGGCAATATCGGACTGAAACTTTACATAAACAGCCTATAACAAACTAACAACGGAAGGATTTCCTTTTGGCTTCCCTGTCATAGCATTAGACGATACAGGACGCGACTAGAATCCTTCAGCAAAACAAGAGGGTTGAAATCTTAGGCGCAAGAAACGAGATAAATGGACGGAATATCTACCACGTGGCAAAAGTGAATAAGGGTGAACAGAACCCCCAAACGAGGCATCCCATCCCTAGAGCGCGCGATTACATGAAGAACAGGACGGGACATTCGATTTGGTTGCGCACATCATAGCAAGGGGACGGCGAAACGAAATCAGTGCAAAGTCGAATCGATGCAAGCCAAGAAGCGGTAGGGTTTACCCGCGCAGGAGAGAAGTCAATCGGCCCGTTGTATCTCAACTCAACTCCGCCCCGGGACGCAGCAGCAACGAGGACGCGGACAGCGGACTGGAAGAGAAGGGACGACCGCTCGGCGGCGGTTGCGCTCGCTGTTTTGCCAGGTATCGATCGGCACGCGCGGGAGTTGTGGCGTTACCGGCGGCCCGGCGGTACCTCGGAGGATTTGGGGGCGGCGAGAGAGAAAAGACGAAGAAAAGGGAAGGCAACGGTCGGATTTTGGGTCGGTGAATGTTTGTCTACGGACCCATAAGGCGGCAAGGCCTTTTAAACTCCGTCGCAGACCAGCCCAACGGTGAATCCGTTCAGTCTGTTTCGACCAGCGCTGAGCCCACTTCCCAGGCCCATGGAAAGCATTTGCTATGGTCGTGCGGAAGGACCTGTAGAGCCTTCCTGGCACGTCAGATCTGGGTTCAAGTTTTTGTTAGAATGAATATTTTAGAATTTAACGAAGTTACGCTTACAGGAAATATTCTCGTTGATAGCAAGACATCTATGATAACTTTGGCCCTGTTCGGCTTACCCTATATTCGACTTGTTCGGCTTCTTTTTTCAGGCGGAACAGTGTTTTTCTCTCACAACAATTCAGCCGGAACAATGTTTTTCAGCTAGTTTCAGCCAAGTTTCAGACCAGCGAACGGGGCCTTTGTCAATATTAAGGATTTGCCGACCCAGTTTTCGAAGAAACTCATAAAGATAGGTTTACATACGTATTGTGCATGCGTGCGTTGTGAGCGTCTGTAGTTTAAAAAAAATTGCTATGGTCGGTTAGGTTGTGTGTAAATATTATTTTTCTTGGCAATCATTTCGTTTTATGTCATGCTTATTAATATAGCTGGTTTTACTTTTCTGTTATTGTCACCATCAATCATCAATCCCTTAAACCGAAGAGAATACTGAAGAACGGACATATGGATTCCCTGAAACAGACCATAACAGTCGATCGAGCGCAGTGATTATTTAAGCATGATCAGAAGCTTCTTTGTAGTCTGTACTCTTACCAAGGTTAATCTGTACTGGATCAAGTTATCGATCAAAGCTTTCACTAAATTATACTAGTATATTTGCCCATGCTAACGCTACATGAAACCAAAAGATGTTTTTTTTCTATAAAAAAAGAGAGGGAAATAACAATAAACACAAAATTCTATGAAACCGGATATTTTATCCTTTATCTAAAAAAACTATTGCGATGTACACTGAAACGGATCTTCATCGACACAACCCAGAAATTTTAGTTTTCGACATCGATATCACCTCAAAAGGGCTACTAAGATCATTGCGCATTTATAACAGTAAAAGAATGAAAGCCTAGCATAGCTTATGTATTTTGCATTGCACTCCCTTCGTCCCTAATTATCAACTTTCTTAAAAACTTCTCAAGTTTGACCAAATTTATATAATAAAATAATAATGTTTATGATACCAAATAAATATAATTAGATTCTTCATTCTTTATTAATTATATTATTATAGTATACCTATTTGATGTCATCAATTTTTGTAATTTTCTTTATATAATTTTGATCAAACTTGAGATACTTTGACTATGCAAGAAAGTTAGAATAACTTATAATTTGGAATTGAGAGAATACATCAACCTATATTCATGCCATCTAATATCAACCGATATTCATGCCATCTAATATCAGCTTACATATGGTAACTGAAAATTTTAATAATCATGACAAGTATGTGAAGTGCCGACCCTGTATCCTATCATTTAGGGCCTACACTCCCAAAATTCCCCTAGGCTACAGATTAGATTGCAATTATGCCAAAACATGATCAGTATGTACTGCCAAGTAACCAATGGGCAGCAAAGGGTAAAGAATAAAGTGCAGACAGCAAAAATGATTCTAATCTCGCTTTTTCTCCAAGTTTGCAACTGCCTGTTTCTGGCGCTTCTCCCACGCAGGCATCTTTCCTGGGAATATCCATCGCAGAAGCCGCTCCCATCCGTAGCAACCACAAAACATTAGAATAGCCCACAACATCAATTTGCCACGCATTCCCTCAGGCAAGGGTTCAAGCTTCATGTAGTCATTCAAATCCCTGAACATATCTGATGTGATCACTGTGAAGAAAGCAACCGCTCCATACAACGCATACTTGAAGGGCTTGTTCTCAGATATGCTCTGATTAAATGGGTGGCCCATGTAGTTTACAGCAAAGGTTGCCACCTGGATCATCATGTTCACCATGTATGAAACTGTATTCACAAGGTTTGGATGGAAGTCTGAGTCGGGCTCAATGCATTCCTCTGGCATATGCTTTGATGCTTCATTGACAGCTGTGATGAGGAAGAATATGTGCATGGCGAACTGGCCAAGAATGGAGAGCAGAACGTATGCACAGAATATGTTAGGGTGAGGCCGCTCTGCAGACAGTGTTTGAAGTGGCCGAGCATGGGAGATGAAGAGGAAGAAGGCTGCAGTAAAGACACCAATGATTGTAGCCTGAACATCGCCCAGTTTGACACCATCCAAGTACATGACACTGAGAACGTAAGCCGTTGCAAGGCAATTGAGCCCAAGAATCTTGAACATTTGAAGTGTAGTGACTAGCGTGCTTCTCCCCTGACGGATGATGTCAACAGTAGGGGCAACAGAGGCATGCTTTGCTGTGAAAGGTGAAGCCATAGAAGCATCACCAAGCTTAACAATTGGTGCTGAACGGCCATCACTTTCATCATTCATTTCATCCAACATTTTCTGCAGCTTTTCTCGCTGCCTCTCAGCAGCAGTCATGGGGCGGCTACTCGATGCTTTAGCAGAACTATTAGCTGCTGGAATCACTTGTGATGATGCTTCATTAGCAGGCTTCTGTTTTTTCAATTTCCCAGATTTATTTTCAGCTTTGGATTTTGAGTCGACTTTCTGAACTGGTTGAGCATTCAAAAGAGCTATGCCAACATGTGCCTGAAATTTTTTAAAAGATCATGAAATGAATGGCAAAAACAATGATATGATAAGGTAGTTAACAAGAGTCCTATATTTCAGTAAACAAATTCAAAGTGTCAGTAGAAAAATAACAGGCCTAATAAAAGCAATGTAGAATTTGCCTGAGGTCAGAAATTTTAAAATTATTATCATTCAAGTGGTTCACTATCACCATATTACAGTTATGACTTATCATCAAACAGGTAATGAAAAGAACAAAACACCAGGCCAATATTGGTCAATTTGCATATCAGTATTCAGTAGCATGGACCTCTGCCACTCACAGTTACTGGCTCAAACTTCTTCCATATGTGCCATACTTCTAGCATAAGTATAAGCCACCTCTTAAGAGAGTGTAAAGAATGTCCAATTACATTCTGTTATATTACATAACAGGTAAGAAGTATTACCATGATGCCCTCAACTAATAAAACAAGAAACATGAATATAAGGCACCAATTGTAGCGAAAAATCTCTACACAATCAGTGTCAGTAAACACTTCCAGGATCAATGCAATAATTGTCATGGTAACAAATAATATGCCTGTGTGCAATAAGGTCGTAGAAACCAGAATAATAGAGTAGTTTTCTATGTAAATTGAGCAAAACTAAGTGGGATACAGGACAGGTAATCACCTGCTTCAGTGCACCAACATCATTGGTTCCATCTCCACACATCAGTGTCACCCTCCCAACACTTTTGAATGTAGTCAGTACAAGTTCTTTTTGTTCTGGAGCAACACGTGAAAAAACCTAAAAGAATGACAATTAAAAACTATAATAACCGCTAAGCATACAAATGAAAGCTTTCATATTTTGTACAGGGGAGGTAATCTGTTCACACATATACCTTCACATAAGGGATAACCTGGAGAACAGCCTCAGTACTTTGTAGCATTTCAAAACAGTCCCCATTAATACAAAGGTCATGAGATTCTGATAACACTGCAACCTCCACAGCACTGCAAAACAACATATACACAATATCAACTCAAAAGGACACAAACAAGCCACAAACTGTATGTGATAACAATGCCAGAAGAGATGCTAAACAACAGACTTAATATATCAACACTAAGTCTGAGAGATTAACAAGAGAAAAGAAATTGTATTATTTGTTAACTTGAGGAAATGCTTGTAATAATAATCATTTTTCCTGGACAAATGGGACACAATTATAATCTTTATAAAAATTTAGTCTCATAAAACAAGCAACATAATATTTGTTGCGAAGAGAGAGATCAGCCTACTCTCAGTCTCTCGCACTGGAACAGGGTAAAGATTTCCCAGGCAAGAAAACAAGGTACGAGCTCAACACAAAAGAATCAGCAAAGATACAAGCACTGTATATAGACAGTTACCTGTATGGAGCTCTATCAGTTTCATCTGGCGAAACCCACTCAAAACCACCAGTCTTTATCCGTGTCAAGATCAAAACAGGTTTGGAAGATATATGTACTTGGCTAGCAACATGGCAGGCAGTCAACGCTTGGTCTCCAGTGATCATGACCTAATAACACCAGCAAGCCAATAAGCACATTAGTCAAACAAAACAGAAATAGCATTACAAATTTTCAAAGGTTGCTGCTACGAGTACACTAGCATGTCTGCTAGCCTTGGGCAATGTACTTGTATATGTATAACATTACTGGCACGAAAACAAGTTTCCGGCACAGCTGAATTTATTACCAATAATAAATGGTTACAAGATAAATAGGAGGATATACCAAGTCATGGGAAGATTGTCCCAGTTCTTGTAAGACAGCACCAGAGTCGCTCCTTATAGGACAGTTGAAGACCTGAGTCCAACAATCCAACACAGCCACAGAATTAAGATAAACATGTCATCCAACGTAACTAAGATAATTTTGAGAGAAAAAAAGATGCATAAGAGGAAGATTACATACCGCAAAACCAGCAAATGTTAGGTCGCTCTCTACTTGATCCCTTTCCAAACTTCTAGCTTCACTAACCTGTTATTTAAACACCAAGAGGTCAAACAAATCTAACCTGATACACTTTTCATAGAAAAACAAACAAAAAGATATGAAAAAAATGCAATAGCTGTAAAATTCGAAGGATAATAAGTTAAATGTATGCAGATAATAAACTCTGTTTGAAAGTTTAAATAAATAAGTTAATGAAATATGCTTCATGAAATCTAACTTCTAGACCCCCAAGCCAGTGAATAAACATCAAGGGAAATGTATTTTATTTCAAAATACATCATTATCCGACCTTTCAAGAATAAATTAGCTCAGTGTGACAGATATCATGTGCACGAATCAAAACATATCAAATAGCATATAAAGAGTACAATTATGAAATTTGTATAATGATGCATTTCCAAGTTCCCATTTTTGTACAGCAACAATTCTTTGAACAGCAACATTTCAACTAGCACATCAGCACCATCAAAGTTAATAAAAAACACAGGATCCCAATTTCCAGTAAATATTCCATCAGAGTATCACATCAGCATGTGAAGTATCATTGGATTATCACAAAACTATGTTGGTACAGTTGGAATTTGGATGATCCCTTTGCAATAATCAAAAAGTTTTGTGCTTTGTTCTGGCTCGGGGAATTTATAATTCCATCAGATCATGCCACAAGCTGCATGCATGTAGAGTGGATTATCACAACCACAATGCTGGGACAGTTAGAAATTGGACGGTCCCTTTGCATCAAAGAATCAAGAAGTTTTTTGCTTTGTTCTAGCACAGGAATTTTATGGAAGTACACTGACAAAAGAATAACAGAATAGAAGAGAATGGCTATAGGCAAATGACATGATTAATATCAACAGAAACTTACAGGCATCTCAGGAAGCAATTTGTATGCAAGAGCCAAGACCCGAGAACCTTGCCGTGTGTATTTCTTATATGTCTCCACATATGCAGCAGGTAAATCAACTAATCTCTCTTGGATGGTCTCTGGTGCACCCTGAAGATCACAAAATATAAGACACATGGATATATCTAGAAAAAGAAGATCAAGTTAAACAAGATCTTGGAAAAAGAATTAAAAGGAATCTCACAGGACCATCAACCAGAGAAACAATTTGACTGACAAGTTCTTATGGACTGAAACAAAAAATCATGCCTTCTTGTTTTCCAAATTATGAAACTCAACAGATATTGTGATTTTACTTTTTTTTTGCCAGCTACAATATTCTCCCTTTTAACTGTGGTAGAAAGCAAGATACTGCACATGACTACTGAATAACAGCTATTCTAATGTAGATTGATCCAACCATAGTTTCAAATGGAGCATTGGTTGCATCATTAGTTCACTGAGGTCCATATATTATTGACATTTTTTTTCTGAAGACTTGACATTGCCGTTTTGGAAAATTCTAGAAAAGGATTTCCTCTAGTTAGCAGAAACAGAAGTGGGGCTCCCATGGTGATTTCATTCAACAAATTTAGTTCATATACAGGCAAATAAAGATAAAAAGTATACCATAGTCACACTAATAGAGAGTACACAGGCAATTTGAGATAAGACTTTTCAAAGATTTGCTCAAACTGCAGATGACCAAGATGAACTCAGCTTTCAACTTTAAATAGATCATGTGGATGAATGTTGGGGAGCATAGAAGAGATCTCTGCTGTCAATATAGATCTGATGAAAATTTCTGCCTTTTTTTCCGGAGCAATGGTATGGACTACAGAGAATTGTCTTGTCATTTGCTCCAAATCTCAAGCGCTAAATATTCAATGTATCAAAACCCTATGAAGATCATTTTGGTTCCTCCAAGGTATAGATGTCTTGGAACAAGAGAAAATACTATGTTTCATTATGTTACAAAGAAATACTATGTTTCATTATGTTACAAGCAAATAATATGTTTCATTATGTTACAACTATGATCACATTTACATTCAACGCAAAAAGAGACTGTTTCTGAACTACCCCAAATAGGAACTGACGGAGTAACAACTTGTGTAAAACCATGAGACCAAAATTTCATTGGATCTCTCAGAATTCTTACCTTAATGAAAGCGTAAAATTTCTCCTGAATACGGACGATAACAGACATTCTCTTCAAGTGAGAAGCAAAATGGTACCTGTGCACAATCTGTACAGGTTGACCACCAGGCCTGCGATGAAAGAAAACATGAATTAACACATACAATTTAATACCTTATGCTCGCAGTGGAGCAGGAAAAGCAGTAATAACTAATAACCACCCAAGATATTCTTTCCTGGTGACAACAATAATATTGAATTTTATGATTTCATCAGGTTCACTTGATCATAAGCTCACTTGCTTACATATTTATGCAGGTTAATACATACAGCAGCTTACTTTTTAGACATGGCCTTCTCATCAGATATGTAGATCCAGTCTATGCCCTTTATAGCAGCCTTTTCGAGGGGATCACCAACCTTTATTAAGATGAAAGATACCATCAAACGTTTTCACAGTTACTAGGTTATACGTCAGACCACCTAAAAAGCAGTTAGTTATTAGATAATTGCACACGACATACCAGCTTGTTGTCGACAAATACCAATGCATGGCAACTGGAAAGCACTTCTTGAGTTCGGAGGGGCAGCTTATTTGCATCAGATATTAACTCATCGTCACCTTCCAAAGTAACTATACCTTGGAATTCCTGAAACACAGGGTTTGTCATCCCCCCAGCCTCTGATTGAATAAGGAAATAAACTAAGCATATAACTTACCATATCATCTGATGTCAGAGTCCCTGTCTTATCGAAGCAGCATATGTCAACCTGATCAAAGAAAACTCTTAAAAAGCTTGAAAAGAAAGGAGAAACAGGGACTCATAAGGTTTCTTACTAACCTTCCCAGCAAACGGTATTCTGAACGGCTCTGTGCAGAAAATACCACGCCTGGCCAATGCAATTAAAGATGTGTTGACTGCTATGGAGAGCTCCATTGGCAATTCCGGGGGTATCACAGAAGTAATAATCAATGAACAACTCAATAACAGTTTATATCTACTCCTTGTTGGGTCCTCTAGTCCCTATACACAAATAAAACAACGGTTCAATAGAAGACAAGAGGAGGCAAAATGGGCTAAAGAATAGGATAAAAAATAATGATTCACTCTATAGATAATATAGTTACTGGTGTTACCTTCATAAGCACATAACCGGACGCAATAATTGCAAAGAAGAGCAAAAAGAGTATAAACAGGCCACTTTCCTTGTTATTTGCAGTAACCTGTTATTTTCATTAAAATGCAGGCATCAGATTTTCATGACTTCGGATAATTTACTTTCATTACTGAAGAAGATGTTACCCTCTCAGTTGAAAATAAGATAGTCCTCATCAATTTCCCTTGGCTAGTCTCAAATCCAGTCCTCAATACAAAAGCTAGACAGCCACCATCAGGTGCTCGAAGAATTACAGACTATAAAAATAAACATGTCAGCAACGGAATTGGGCACAGACAGCTAGCTCAGGAGATGTATCTACCTTATCTGCAGTGTGTTGCAATACTTTAGTGCCACCAAATAGGATATGGTTCTTATCCCGCTTTATAGATAGCATATCCTCAGGACCACGTCCAGAAATTGAAACCTATCAGTAGATGTGGCCAGAGCCAAAAAAAAACAAATAATTATGCAGTTAAGGCATAAGAATAGGGTTTTGTGCGACAAAAATACAGATGCTATTGAAGCATACTGTCAATTTCATCCGCTTCCCATAATGATTGAACTATTAATAGCTATACAAAATGAACTGGATAATAGCTTGGTTTTTCTACGGAACCAATGCCCTCCGGAAACTTGGTCGCAAATTTTAGTAGTTTCATGTAAAGCATTGGTTTTTAGTTTAATATTTAAGCACAGTTGACTGTTGTAAATTGTAATGGATTCATACAGAATGTGCAAGAATGGCATACTGTAATAGTCCAGTAAATGACTCTTCAGTTCCAATTTATAAACTAGAATGGCAACCAGAATGCATTATTTAAAAATAGGATTGAAAGCACAAACTGTCACAATGAAACTATTTTTTTCTAATTATTAAATACATCCAAGAGAAAACAAAAGAAAACCTTCCACTGTGGAGTAGATTCTCCTGTAAGAATAGCTTCATTTACTATTGCAGACCCAGCTAACAATAGCATATCTGCTGGTACAGATCTATCTTCACCACTAGTTGAGCGACCTATTGACACAATATCTCCTGGTAGTAGTTCAGTTCCAGGGATTTTAACCCATCTGAACAAAAAACACGCAGTTAGGATGGGATATATGCTGAAACAGAAAAAAACTTAAATGAAATGGAGGATCCATACTTTCCACATCTATAGGTCAACACAATCTGGCTATCAATTTTCACACGTCTTAGCTCAGTCAATGTCTTCAGCCTATTCTTTGCCATAGTAGACTCAAACAGGAAAAGCATGAAAAGTGTAAACAAACTGTAGTACCAATACTCATCCAGGCACCAAAGAGCAACACAAAAAACCTGCATAAAGAAGCCCTCATTAAAGATATATAAGTGAGTTTACTCAGTATTGAGATAAAAGAAAGTAACCTGGAAAACAAAAAATGGTTCCATGATTTGCTCCTTCATTAATTTCTGAAATGTGGGCTGTGGATACTCGAATCTGGAGAGAACAATAAATATTGTCAGCCACTGTTGCTAGACAGATTCATATGGTAAAAGAGATCTATTATGTTCAATTTGATGCAAAAATCACTAGTACATTGGTTATTTGATTTAAGACATACAGATTCAGATGCAACCACAGCCACTGTCCATAACTGAAATTCCCTAGGCACATACTATGTTCTTACTTTAGTTTTACTAATAGATCATCCCTGCGGCAAATATTCCTCTATTTAGTATTCATAATTTGGAATTAAAAAAGTTGGATGTTGCAGATATTACTGCATCCTCCCACCGGTTTAGTCACAAATACTGAAATACATGTCGTTTTGGATGGTAGCATGGTCTCCAAAATGCAGTGATCACTAAAACATATTATCTCCGGTCACAAAAAACTTGTCGTTTAGGACAAGATTTGGTCAAACATAAACCAAATACATTAATAAATACTCCCTCCATGCCAAATTGTAAAAACGTTTTGGACATAGTGTATATCTAAGTACATAGCAAAAGCTATGTATCTAGTAAAAGCCAAAATGTCTTACAATTTGGAATGGAGGGAGTAATACATTATTTTTATTTGGTAGCATGTAAGTTATATGTGCCTATTTGTAATTAAAATGCTTGTAAAATCTCTTATATTTGAAGGATTTTAAGAATATACTATGGTCAAATATACGAAATGAAGACCATGCAAAGTCAAACGTGTCAAGTATTTGTGATCAGAGGGGGTATCATATTACATGTACAAAAAACAAAATTATAATAATTGCCAACATCCTTTCCCTACACAGATCCAGGAGTCCAATCTGAACACTTAGAATATTTATAGCCAAAAGTTGGATAGCAAGTATGTCCAAAAGGACAAGGATTTGTGATCAGACGAAGGGCCTCTTTGGATACACATGGCTAGTTACTACTTGGGGCTAAAAATTAGCCCAAATTAGCTGTGATTGGCTAGCTAGTTGGCTAAAAACTAGTTGAAGACATGGCAAAAAAAAAAAAAAGCCCACCTATTAGCCCTCCTGTTTCGATGCACTAACGCTAATTTGGGCTAATTTTTAGGTAGCTAGCAATTAGCCCTTGTATCCAAACAGGCCCTAAGTACGAAGGGAATCCACTATAGCAACAAGTTATGTAGCATATCCATGTATGCACAAATTCCTTCAGCTACTTGCCTACTCTTTTAAATCTAGTCCACAATTGAATCACCTGTTATAGTACAAGTCTACTTTGGATAACATGTGAAATAAACGTGCATCACAAGTCAGCAACACTCATCCCCTCTCATAGTGGGTTCCCCATAAGTTGAATTGTGAATTTCCTTCAGGTAGTGCTGCATGGAGCAAATTTTAATATCCAATTGGGCATTGTTAGACGTTAACCTTAAATTAAGTTCAGCCTTAGCCTCTTAAACTACATTTGTGTTTCTCGTGTTTGTTTGGTCTACACAATTCTTTGATCTACGCAATTCTTTGATTAAAGGTTCTGTAGCTCAACAACTGAAAGCATAGAATGAAATAGGGAGGGGAGCAGCGATGCAGCTTACACGTTTCTACCCCACTTATCCACAGCGGTGCCAATCTTGGCCTCAGTTCCATAACCAGTGCCCTTGGCATAATGACCGATCAACTCCTTCGTTGGGTACCGGAGTTTAAAAAAGTTATCTTTCTCCGCCGAGTAGATGAACCTCTGCTTCCGAAAATCAAGGTAAATCTCCTCTGTCTCACCTGCAGCCGAAGTTGAGGCCACCTGAACGAACACTCAAACAACACACTCAGTAACCCCCAAAGAGAACTGAAGGCGCAACAAGCTCTCAGGGGAAAAAAAGGATTTTGAACTCACAACTCTCTGAATGTGCAGGGGTACAATCTCCTTTGACCCCGAGAACTTAGCCGGAGTCACCTTACACGTGTTAGCGGCACGGATATCCTTGACCTACAATATCGCCAAGCTCAAGCCGTTCAGCCCTAAAATCTAAAGAGTTAAAACAGATATGGATAATGCTGACTAGATGGGTTAAGGATTGAGAGGCAACTCGCCTTGGAGTACCCAACAAAGGCCCGGAAATCGACGGACCAGGCGGTGAAGAGGAAGGCGAGGATGTGAGCTGCGGAGAGCACGGCAAGGACGATGAGAGCGTCGCTGAAGTCGAGCGCCGGGACGGCGAGCAGCAGCCAGAGCGCATAGAGCGCAAGGAAGGGCCAGAAGTCGAGGCGCGACGCCCAGTGGCGCCGCCGCAGCAGGTCCACGCCTTGCACCGACTTGCCGTTCACCTCGAACCGCGCCATGCCGGCGCCGCGGCCACCCGGATCGGAGAGCGCTGCGGAGCTGCCGAGAGTCTCAGATCGGGTCCTGATGCGGACCAAACAGGTGACACAAGTGGAGATTTGGGGAGGGTTTACCGATTAGGCTCGACGGGACTCGACCGGCGGCGGCGACCGGCGGTGGTGGGCGGGCGCCGGGCGGCGGCCGCGACCGACGCGAGGGCTTTTGTCGCCCGCGCGGTTCTACTCTCCGTCTCGTCGTCCGCCTCGTCTTCAGTGGTTTTACGATGCGGAATCCCCACGACGATCTGAATTCTCGAGACTTTTCCTTTTCGTTTTCCTTTCGTAATTTAAGCAAAGTTTGTGCCAAGCTAAAACAGGTGGATCCGAGAGAAACTGAACGGTTTGATGAACAAGATGCTAAAGTTAAAGTATAATAGCACACTATTTTTAATTAGTTATATATATAGCTACAAACATGATGCATCTTTACGGTTTATTTTTTTTTTCAAATGACTGTGTCATACGTTCCAATTCATTTTGTAATCAGACTCCTCGATGTACTTGACGAGTGACCATGACTTGCAACACAAGTTAGACGTGTGTTTGGTTTATTGTTGTAACTGCGGCACGCCATACTTTTTTAACATCTTGTCTCATATTATAGATTTATTTTTTTTCCAAACTTTACCATAAAAATAACTTCAATTTTGTTTGTCACGCTTTTCTATGGCAACCAAAGTTTGCCTAAGATTCAGCGTGGCAAACTTTAGCATGAAACAAACGGGCCCTTGCTTAAACTCACATGAGCATTGGAGACTAAAAGACATGTTTGGTTGATGTACTCCATCTATCCTCAATGAAGTCGTATAAAACTGAACTAGTAGTATGTTTGGTTGGTTGCATACATTTACGGGTAAATACAGGCTTGTGGAATATGCTTGAATAGTCGAATTGAGCTTTTCTCCTGAGACTTAAGTCCATGGATGCAATATGAGGATGACAGACTCCATTCTCATACGCTAGGCAAATTGCATCCGCTTATGCATGTAAGCGCGTGTTTAGTTTTAGGAAGTTGGAATTTGGGGTTACTGTAGCACTTTCGTTTTTATTTGGCAATTAGTGTTCAATCATGGACTAATTAGGCTCAAAACGTTCGTCTCGCAATTTCCGATCAAACTGTGCAATTAGTTTTTTTCGTCTACATTTAATGCTCCATGCACGGGCCGCAAACATTCGATGTGATAGGTACTATAGCACTTTTTGGGAATTGGGGTGGAACTAAACACGCGCTAACAAACATCATGAAAGTGCATCTAGCCCTTTAGTCGGTTTTGGATTGAATGACAACGTGATTAAAGATCTAACATATTTGCTAAGTTGGACAGGAAGTTGGTTATCTCACAGGTACTTGGTAAAAACCAAAATAATGTATTGTTGTGTAAACAATCTAGTTCAAATACAAGACAACAATGCAAATGTAATTCATATAAGGCTTATTTGTTGTGGGATTTCTATGATTCATAAGAAAGCAAGCATGTTGAGAATTAATTAATGAGACATGAGGGTTTGCATATGAAATTGTCTCATATTTGAAGCTTGCCATACATATGAAAGGATGGATTATGGATTAAATGGATGATTCAACACAAGGTGTGACTTGATGGCTCGAGTTGGTGAAGATAGCAAGAAAAAGTTTTGAGGTACTAAGCAAAGGTGAAGAACAAGCAACGGCTTGGCGACCGAGGAACTTAGTGCTAGAATAGAGCTTGTATTCTGAGAAGGGGGCAAAATGCCACCATATGTACATGTACAATATGCAGAAGCACCCTTGTGCAATATGAAAACACAAAATACACACATATCTCTAACACCCCCCTCAAACTCAGGGTGGATCACGAAAACTGAGTTTGGAGAGAAAGAAACGATGTTGAGCTCTTGTCTGTGCTTTGGTGAAGAAATCAGCTAACTGAAGCTCTGAGGGCACATAGCGAAGAGCAATGACATCATCTTGGACTTGAGCTTGAGTGTAATATGCATCAACTCCAATATGCTTTTGTGAGCTCATGCTTCATCGGATCACGAGCTATGTTGATGGCACTGTGAAAGGTCCTAATATGGCTAGAGGGGTGAATAGCCTATTTAAAAACTCTACAAGGCACTAGAGCAATTGATTAGTACAATAAACGGCGTAATGTAATTTTGCTCTAGCTTTACAAAGGTTGCAAGCCACCTATCCCAACAATTCTAGTTGCTATGATCACTAGACACACAACACGCTAGGTTACTACTCACTAAGCTAGTGTGCTCTCAAAGACTAACTAAAGAACCACACTAACCAAACTAACAAACTCTCAAAGACTAACTACATTAAAGAGCTTGACAACTAGTTTGCAAGAAATGTAAAGGAGTGAGTAGGATAATTATACTGCCATGCCGAGGAATGAACCAATCACAATGTGAAGACAACAATCACCGGGGGAAATCCAATCACAAGAATGACACATGATTTTTCTCATGAGGTTCACATGTTTGCCGACACGCTAGTCCTTGTTGTGTCGACCAACACTTGGTGGTTCGGTGGCTAAGAGGTGTTGCACGAACCTCGTTTAACAAATGGACACCATAAGAACCTACCCACAAGTGAGGTAACTCAATGACACGAGCAATTTACTAGAGCTACCTTGCGGCTCTTCACCGGGAAAGGTGCAAGACCCCTCACGATCACTGGAGCCAACCACGAACAATCACCAACACGTGCCGAAGCTCCTCCACTGCTCTAAGCCGTCTAGGTGGCGGCAACCACCAAGAGTAACAAGAACTCCACAGCCACAACGATCCCCAAGTGCCACTAGATGCAATCACTTAAGCAAATGTACTTGGAATCACTCAGAATCTCACTATGAGGATGAATTAATGATGGAGATGAATGTGAGGTGTTTGCTTAGGCTCATAAGGATGTCAAGTATGTCAAAGTGCCAAGAGAGTAAGCCTAAGGCCGGCCAAGACACTTAAATAGGGAGCCAACCATGAAAGAGCCATTGGCCCCCTCACTGTCTGCTGCTCGAGCCGACCGGACGCACGCCCTCAGCGTCTGGTCAACCGCCGCCATCCACGTGTCACCTCCTTCAAACTTGCGTCGTTCATCCCCAATGGTCAAATCCCTGATCGCTCGTGTCTTAAGTTAGGATCGAACACGCTGCTAAAGTGACCTGACGCGCCATCGAGCAGAGTCCGATCATTTACAGTAAGGTTCTAGAGCGCAAATTTACTGATCGGACGCGTTCGGTCAACGTTGACCCAACGCACCCCAGCGTCTGGTCCTCACTTCGTTCTGCTGTGCGCTTCCGAGGTGCTAACGCCAGCGTACGTTAGCGCGGACTTTGACGTAGCCCCTGTGTGTCCGGTCGCGCGCTGCCGCCAGCGTCCGCTCACCACCACGTGCTACACCGGATGCACAACCAGCGTTAGGTCACTGCGTCCGCTCGCTCTCGGCCAGCAACCACGCCAATGGCTATAATTGACCGGACGCATAGGTCCACCCCGACAGCTGCGTCCGGTCAAGGACTTTCGCCTCCTTTTCTTTTTCTAAGTCCACAACCACTTCACCCTTGCTTTTAACTTGCTAACCACAAAGTGTAGAACTTGTGTGCACGTGTGTTAGTATTTTTCAAAGTAGTTTATAAGGGTTAAAGTTAGCACACTAGGTTCCTAAATACATATGCAAGAATCATATCACCTAGTGGCACTCGATAACCTCTTAGCCAAAGACTTCCCCTCTTTATAGTACGGATATCGATCCTAAATATGATCACACTCTCTATAGTGTCTTGATCACCAAAACAAAAACCCTAGTTATACCTTTGCCTTGATCTCCAAGGTTTTTGTTTTCTCTTTCTTCTTTTCCAAATGTGAAGCACTTGATCATCTCTTTTGTGGCCATCACCTTCACCATGACCATCATCTAGCTTCACCACTTGGATTGGACTATCTCATCTAAATCACACACTTAGATCAAAGGTTAGTCCTAGGTTTCATCAATTATCCAAAACCAAACTAGGGCTTTCACACTGGTACTGTCAGACAAAAGTAGAGTGGGCACAGAAACTAAAACACCAAAATCCTCAAGTAACCATCGAAGCCAAGTAACCTCTGTGGTAGCAAGAGCCATAGCTTGCAACTCCGCCTCTGCACTCGAATGACATACCGCGGTCTGCTTCTTAGTCTTCCAAGCAATGAGAGAACCACCAAGTAAAATACAATAGGCAGAAAGAGAGTGGCGTTTAGAGGGGTCGCTAGCCCAAGTAGCATCAGAGTAGGCTTGAAGGTGAAGAGAGCTAGAGCGCAGGAGGAACATACAACGAGTAATGGTCCCACAAAGGTATCGCAAAACCCAAAGAAGATGGCTATAGTGAATGTTGGTGGGAGCAGTAACAAATTGGCTTAGAATGTGCATAGCATAAGAGATGTCAGGACGGGTCACACCCAAATAGACAAGGCTCCCAGCAATATGGCGATACCGAGTGGGATCAGTGAGAGGTTCACCATCGGTGGCATGAAGCTAAAGATTGAGCTCTATGGGAGTCTCAACAGTGCGATGATCAGTGAGGGAGGAGCGAGCAAGAAGATTTTGAATGTACTTTTCTTGGGGCAAATAAATACCATCAGAGGTGGAAACCTCAATCCCAAGAAAGTAACGAAGAGGACCAAGATCGGACATAAGAAACTGCTCATTGAGATGTGCCTTGACAAAGGCAATATACTTAGTCATCGCCAATGATAATCATGTCATCAACATAAAGAAGAAGAAGAAGAGTGTGACCATGAGGCGAGGTGTGAATAAACAAGGTGGGGTCATGATCGCTCGGAGAAAAACCAGCAACAGTGATCACAGAGACAAAGCGCTGAAACCAAGCACGAGGAGCTTGTTTTAGACCATAAAGAGAGCGCGAAGATGACAAACCATGCCATCAGGAACAAGATACCCAAGAGGTGGTCGCATGTAGACCTCCTCACGGAGCTCACCATTAAGAAATGCATTTTGACATCAAGTTGAGAAATGGACCAAGCACGAACAGAGGCCATAGCAAGGATAGTGCGAACAGTGGTCATGTGTGCCACAAGAGCAAAGGTCTCATCATAGTCGCGACCATGCTCCTGCTGAAAACCATGAGCAACAAGACAGACCTTGTAACGCTCAAGAGAGCCATCAGAGCGAGTGTAGGGTCAAGATGGTGGACTAGAGGGAGGGGTGAATAGTCCTTTCTAAAACTTAATCGCTCTAGCTAACCAAAACAAATACGGAATTAAAACTATCATGAAAGCATGTAGGCCCCTAGTTGGGTTTTAGTAATTAATGATAATACATGATTACTATGACTAACGTGTGTTTTGTAGAGGTAATTAAGTTAGGTCATAGTAATGGCAATTGATTGGGCAATCATGGTTGTCATGCCCCTATGATGGAAATTATTTTGGTTTTCAAAGGATGGATGACAAGGTTAAGGATGGACTAGTTCTAAGTGTCATTTGGTGTTGAAGAGACACTTAGAGTTGTTTAGGACTTTGTTTTCTCTTTGGCTATACTATTAAGGGGGTATGGACTAGTAGCTTGACCTAGGTGAGTCTAGTGGGTTAGGTGTGGTGCACACTTGCCAAATCTAGCACTAGGTAGCTCCGAAGTAGCCCTAAGATCAATTGAAGCAAACTTCATTCACATATATTGTCGAGTTGGAAATGTTGACCGGACGCTGATCTGGTTGTGACCAGACGCTAATAGTAGAGTCCGGTCAGTTCATTTGATCAAGGAGAAGTCATCTTGTTGCGACCGGATGCTAAGTGAAAAGTGACCGGATGCTGGGTGCTAGAGTCCGGTCAACTCCAGTAAGATTCTAGAGAGGGAGAATCTTGATCGAACGTGTCCGATTAGTGCTGACCGGACGCTGGTCAGGTTCCGATTACTAACCAGACGCTGAACAGCAAAGTGACCGGACTCTGGGCTCTAGCGTCTGGTCAATATCAGTAAGGGTCCAGAAAGTAGTTTTCATGACCGGACGTAGACCAGAGTCTGGTCACAACTTAGCGGCTCTATGACGGGGAGAACTGACCGGAGCGTTCGGTCACCTTGATCAGAGCGTTCGGTCACCCCGCAGAACGCTGACGCAACCTCTTAATGGTTCATTTTGAATGAGGGGGTATAAATACTTCCTCTATTCATCCAAGGGAGGTCTCTTGCCCATTTCATCAACTGAGAAATACCCTTGAGAGTGCTTTGGAGAGCAAGAGCCTAGTGAGGTGATTGTGATTTGAGAATCCAAGATTAAGGCCTCATTAGTGCAAGGAGAGTAGCAAGTGTGCATCCACCCTTCTCATCAGGCCTGTTGTGGTCAAGTGAGAGTTTGTGCTTGTTACTCTTGGTGATCGCCATCACCTAGATAGCTTGGTGGTGATCGGGAGTTTGGTGATGCGGAGCTTGTGGATGACCCAACTCGAGTTGTGAGCGGTTGTGGGTGATTCACCGCGATAAAGTGTCAAAGAATCAACCCGTAGAAAGCACTTGATCCTTGTGTGGATCAAGGGGAGCTACACCCTTGCGCGGGTGCTCCAACAAGGACTAGTGGGGAGTGGCGACTCTCCGATACCTCGGCAAAACATCACCGTGTTCATTCTCCTTTCTTTACTTTGAGCATTTACTTTTGAGCAATTCAATTCTTGTCTTTATATTCTTAGAATTGTCATGCTAGAGTAGGATTGGAACTTAGGGTGCTAAACTTTTATGCGGTAGATCATTAGAATCACATTCTAGGCACAAGGGGTGAAGTGGGCTAAGTGTAGGGCTTAATTATTGCAAAAAATTTTAGAATTAGCCCAGTTCACCCTCCTCTTGGGCATCTTGATCCTTTCAATTGGTATCAGAGCCTCGTGCTCACCTATTTAGGCTTAACCGCCTAGAGAAAGATGTTCCACGGGGATGGACCTCCTCCGATCTTTGAGGGAGATGATTTTCCTTATTGAAAAATCCGCATAGAGGCATATTTAGAAGCTCTAGATATTGGAATTCTTAGAGCCACCTCTCAAGGTTTCCCAAATCCTAGGGATCCCACGCACCTTCAAGGTGATGAAGTGAATTACGAAAAATGAATACAAAGGCTAGAAACACCATCTTTAGAGGCCTTTGCAAAGATGTGTTTAACCGTGTGAGGAACCACAAGGACGCCCATGCACTATGGTTAGACATTTTTTAACTCCATGAGGGAACAAAGAGTGAGCGTGAGGAACGTTATCATCTTGTCATGAAAAAGTCTAATTATTTTGAGATGCTTCCTAAAGAGAGTGCTAATGAGATGTACTCATGCTTAAATGTTCTTGTAGAGGAAGTCAATGGGCTTGGACTTAGTCAAATGCAACCATCCAATGTTGTAAGAAAAATCTTGAGTGTCCTCCCCATTGACAAATATGGGCATATTTTGACCATGCTTCATCAAGGTGATCTTTCCACCGCTACACCAACTCAAATCTTAGAAAAGATCAACACTCATGAGATGTACATGCACATCACACCACAAGATGGCTCATCCTCTACCAAGAAAAAAGACAAAGACTTGGCATTCAAGGCTAGCCAAGAGAAGGGCAAAGCAAGAATTGAGTATGAGAGCTCAAGTGATGATGAAATTGATGATGCAAGTCTTGCTCTCATAGTGAGAAGAACTGCCAAGATGCTTAAGAAGCTCAACAAGAACGGCGTCAAGTTTGATGGGAAGAAAAAGAAGTTCTTCACTAGCAATAGAAGGAAGCTAATCTCCAAGATGGATTGCTATAATTGTGGAGAACTTGGTCATCTAGCACATCAATGCCCCAAGCCCAAGAAAGACAAGTACAAGAAGAAGTACAAGGGCAAGAAAGATGACTCAAGTAATGAAGATGAAGATGAGAAGAAGAAAAACAAGCCAAACATGAAGAAAGGTGGTAAGAAGGATTTCCACAAGAAGAAGAAAAATGGCAAGGCATACATCGTCGGTGATTGGCTCATGGACATTGATTCATCAAGTTGCTCATCCGATGATGATAGTGAGAATGAGAAGGTGATCGCTATTGTGATTGACTCTTCATCATCTTCACCGATATCACCGCCATCATCCTCTACACACCTATGCTTTATGGCCAAGGGTGAACGAAAGGTATCAAATGATGATGAAAGTAGTGGTGATGAACATGCTTGCAATGATGATAGTGATAGTGATGATCATGAATTTGAATCACCTTCATATGATGGTCTTGTTAAATTGCTAAATCAATATACTAAGATCATTAGAAAGTCAAGAGCTAAGAATGAAAAGCTAGAACTTAAGAATGATTCTCTTTTAGCTAAATATGACATAGCAGAAAAGGCTAGTGTTGAGCTTAGAGAAGCAAATGATGCCATGTCATCCAAACTCAAGGAGCTCAAATCTTCTAAGAAAGAGCTTAAAGATAAACATGATAAACTTGAGGGGATACATAATGAGCTCATCACTAGCTACAAAATGCTAAAAGAAGAATATACAAATCTCAAGATCAATCATGATAATCTTGTTATCTCTCATGAGTTTTTATCCAATGAGCCACATGATGCTACTAACCATGTTGTTAAGATTGATATAGCTATATCATGTGATGATTTGATTATTGAGAGCATTGAGCAAGGTTCTAGTAGCAAAGACAAGCAAGTGGTTGAGTCTGATAACTATGATGAGTATGATAAGATCAAGAATGAGAATGAGAAGCTAAAGAAAGATCTTGAGAAGCTTTCAACCACCAACACCATTGTGATAGAGAACCTTGACCATGATAGTGATCTAGCTCTTGAGAATGAGAAACTTAAAGAAGAGAACAAGAGGCTCAAGAAGGAGAAAAATCATGATGAGCTAAAAGAAGAGAACAAGAAGCTCAAGTTAGAAAAAGAACATCTCAAGACCGGGTTGAACAAATTCACAAGAGGTCAACATCTTCAAAGTGAGCTACTAATGAACACCGTCATGAAGATGGATAGAAGTGGAATTGGATACTTGGCACATCAAGAGAAGAAGGCTCAAGCTCAACACCAACAACAACACAAGTCAAAGCCAAAGCCAAAGAAGTGTTTTGAGTGTGGACAAGAAGGTCACTTTGCCCATGAGTGTCAAACTCCACCACCACAACCCTTGCCCAAGCATGCTAGACCCTTTGCTTTCAATGCTCATTACATGCTTAGAAAGGATTCTAGTGGTAAAATGAAAGTCATGTTCTTAGAACCTCCCAACAAGAATAGGCCTAAGAAAATTTGGGTTACAAAGTCACTTGTTGAGAAAATGAAGGGCCCTCAACAAGTTTAGGTCCCTAAACAAGCTTGATCTCTTGTATGTAGGTGAACTACAAGACCGGTGGAAGTCATTGTGTAATTGATAGTGGTTGCACTCAACATATGACCGGTGATCCTCGTATGTTCACCTCACTAGATGAAGAAGTTGATGGCTAAGAATGGATAACATTTGGTGATAACTAAAAGGGTAAAGTCAAAGGATTGGGCAAAGTGGCAATAGTAAATGATCATTCAATCTCAAATATGCTATATGTTGCTTCTTTGAGCTTCAACTTGCTATCTGTTGGACAATTGTGTGATCTTGTCTTCCAATGCTTATTCACAGAGAAGGAGGTGGTTGTATCTAAGAAGGATGATGATCAAGTTATATTCAAGGGATTTAGATACAACAACCTATATCTAGTGGATTTCACATCTGAAGATGCTAACTTAAAGACATGCCTATTCACCAAAACATCACTTGGGTGGCTATGGCATAGAAGACTTGCTCATGTTGGAATGAGTTCACTCAAGAAGCTTATGAAGAATGAATTGGTGAGAGGGTTGAAGGATGTGAAATTTGAGAAGGACAAGCTTTGTAGTGCATGTCAAACCGGCAAACAAGTTGCAAACACTCATCCTACAAAACCTTTCATGTCAACAATAAGAGTGCTAGAGCTCCTTCACATGGACTTATTTGGACCAACAACTTACAAGAGTTTAGGAGGAAATCTTTATTGTCTTGTAATTGTTGATGACTACTCAAGATATACATGGGTGTTCTTCCTTCATGACAAGATCGAGGTTGCATCATGCTTCAAGAAGTTTGCCAAGAGAGCACAAAATGAGTTTGAAGTGAAGCTCAAGAAGATTAGAAGTGATAATGGTAAAGAGTTTGACAACAGAAACATTGAAGCCTATTGTGATGAAGTTGGAATTAAGCATGAGGTCTCCGCAACATACACTGCTCAACAAAATGGTGTAGTTGAGAGAAAGAATCGAACACTAATCACACTTGCAAGAATAATGCTTGATGAGTACAACACACCCGAAGCTCTATGGGCGAAAGCTATCAACACCGCATGCTATGCATCCAACCGCCTTTTCCTTCAAAAGTTTCTTGGCAAGACACCTTATGAGTTGCTCAATGGGAAGAAGTCGGACGTCTCATTCTTCCGGGTGTTTGGTTGCAAATGCTACATCTACAAGAAGTGGTAACACCTAGGGAAGTTTCAAAGATGTTGTGATATTGGCTTTCTTGTTGGTTACTCATCAAAGTCCAAAGCATATCGAGTATTTAATCATGCCACGGGCTTGGTTGAAGAAACATATGATGTGGAATTTGATGAATCTAACGGCTTCCAAGGAGCACATGAGAATCTTAATGATGTAGGTGATGAACCATTGAGGGAGGCCATGAAGAACATTCTGGTTGGAGACATCAAGCCCAAAGATGATGAAGATGATGTACAAGTGATTGATCCACCCTCTTCATCAAATGTGCCACAAGATGGTGATAAAGATGGGAGAGTAGAAAATGAAGATACTCATGTCTCCCATAATCAAATGGTGGCACAAACTCAAGATGTTGATGCTCCACAACCTCCCCCTCAAGTGGTTGATAGAAGAAATTCACCTCTACTACAAGCTTATCCACAAGATCTCATCATAGGGAGTCCTTCAAAGGGTGTAATGACTCGATCTCAAAAGCTTGCTTCATTTATTGAACATCACTCTTTTGTCTCTTGTGTTGAATCTAAGAATGTAGAAGAAGCTCTTCAAGATTCGGATTGGATTAATGCCATGCATGAAGAATTGAACAACTTCACTCGCAATGAAGTTTAGACTCTTGAAGAGCGGCCACAAGGTGCAAGAGTCATTGGAACAAAGTGGGTGTTCCACAACAAGCAAGATGATCAAGGCATTGTAGTGAGGAACAAGGCAAGACTAGTTGTAAATGGGTTCTCTCAAGTTGAAGGATTGGATTTTGGAGAGACCTTTGCACCAGTTGCAAGACTTGAAGCCATACGTATCCTCCTTGCATATGCATCGCATCATGAAATGAAATTATATCAAATGGATGTTAAAAGTGCATTTTTAAATGGCTTCATAAATGAACTAGTCTATGTTGATCACCCTCCTGAGTTTGAAGACCCTAGATATCCTAATCATGTTTATAGATTGTCTAAGGCGCTATATGGGCTTAAGCAAGCCCCAAGAGCTTTGTATTAGCATCTTCAGGATTTCCTTATTGAGAAGGGCTTTACCATTGGGAAGGTCGATACCATACTATTCACCAAGAAGCTTGATGGAGAAATCTTCATTTGTCAAGTATATGTTGATGATATCATCTTTGAATCATCAAATGAAGATTATTGCAAAGAGTTTGGTGAATTGATGTCGAAGGAGTTCGAGATGTCAATGATTGGAGAGCTTACATTCTTTCTTGGTTTTCAAGTCAAGCAAATGAGAGAAGGAATTTTCATCTCTCAAGAAAAGTATACCAAGGATCTTCTCAAGAGGATCAATATGGATGAATGTAAGCCAATCAAGACACCAATGCCATCTAATGGACATCTCGACCTAGATGAGGGAGGTAAAACGGTTGATCAAACTCTTTACCGCTCTATGATTGGTAGCTTGTTATATTTAACCGCATCTAGGCCCGACATCATGTTTAGTGTGTGTATGTGTGCTAGATTCCAAGCTAATCCTAAGGAAGCTCATTTGGTTGCCGTTAAAAGAATCCTTTGGTACCTTAAGCACACACCAAGCATTGGCCTTTGGTATCCCAAAGGAGCTAGATTTGAATTAGTTGGCTATTCTGATTCGGATTATGTCGGTTGCAAAGTTGATAGGAAAAGCACATCCGGAGGGTGCCATTTGCTTGGTAGATCACTTATGTCTTGATCCTCCAAGAAGCAAAATAGTGTGGCTTTATCCACCGCCAAAGCGGAATACATTGCCGCGGGTGCTTATTGTGCACAAATACTTTACATGAAGCAAACTTTGCTAGACTATGGTGTAATTCTAGAAAAGGTACCTCTTTTGTGTGACAATGAGAGTGCGGTAAAGCTTGCTAATAATCTAGTTCAACACTCTTGCACCAGGCACATAGATATCTGCCATCACTTTCTTAGAGATCATGTTGGTAAGAATGATATATTATTAGAAGGTGTAAGGACTGAGGATCAATTGGCTGATATCTTCACAAAACCACTAGATGAGGCGACATTTTGTCGGTTGAGAAATGAGCTCAATGTGCTTGATTCTAGCAACTTCACTAGAAAATGAGCTTGTGTTGTCCCTTGCATTGCATTGTAATATACAACATGTTTACTTCTTGGTAATGCATTTAGGGCTTGTCTAACATGGTTAAGATAACCGCCGGAAAGCGTGTGAAGAAGCTTAACCTTGGATCAAACTTGACAAGCAACTAGAATTACTTTCAAGTATTGCATTGCATATGCATGTATGTTGTTTTATCATTTCTCTTCAATCACCCTTTTATTGCCTATTTTCTTAAAAAGAATTATAGCATAAGGCAAAATACTTTAAAAAATTTGAGGGTTTGAGAGAGGTCACTCACATCAGTCCCAATTGTTGTTTATTTGGGTCTTATTGAAGTTGGGACTTGATTGGGAACAGGCAGCGCAAAGGAACATTGAAGATTTGCTGAAAAGGGGCGACAGGACGCTGGACCGGACTCTGCCCCCTGCGTTCGGTCAGTTCACAGGAGGTGAACCGTTGTTGCACAAGAGTGACCGGATGCTAAAATAGTACCTTTCCTACGTTTGGTCAGTTAGTGATCCTGCGTCCAGTCAAGCGAAGAAGATGAAGATAGGATCAACCGGACTCTGGCTGTGTCCGATCAGTTGTGGTCGAACATGTTCGGTCGTGGCTTGAGAGGTTGTGGACCTCTCTGGAGTCGACCGGACTCTGGGTGGCAGCGTCTGGTCGTTACCGCTGGAGCGTCTGGTTAGTAGAAAATGTTTGGATCATGGACTCTTTCTCCTTTCAAAATCCAACACAGGGGCCACCATATAACATCGTCGAGGTTTGACCTAATCCCCACCATTGCCCGCACCCACACCGACATCACCGCTGCGCCTCCACCGCTCGCCCAAGTTGTCACGCCTCCGCCGCTTGCGCTTGCCTCGCGCTAGTGCCCTAGCCGCGCAGCAGTGCTCCGCCGTGCCCGCACTGCTCCCACGCCACCGCATGCCCCGTGCTGTCTGCCCTATGCCAGTGCTACCGCCACGCCAACAATCGCTCGCCCGTGCCATTGTGCCACCATGCCAGCAACCACAGCCATGCGCCCGCGCCATTGCTCCACGCCGGTGCCCTAATCCATCACTACCTTGCTCGGTCGTTGTCCGCACGTCGCCAGAACCCTAGCCCTTGCTGACCTAATGGTGCCCTCAAGTTTTTGTTCCTTTGCTCTTCAGATCGCCAGTTCGTCAGGTAGTAATCCCTAGATTCTAATTTCATATCTATTATTTGCTTCTTAGGGTTTCATATCTCTAGATGTATATTGTAATTATTCATATATTCGATCTATTCTATCATGCAATGAGTTGGTGTTTGTGAGGTTCTTTTGGTAGTGGTCAGTCAACTCGGGGCCAAGCTCGTGAGTACGGATCAAGGCCAAGCCTCGGAAGTGATAGTTGGTAGTTGATTCTTGTCAGCGACAGCAGTTCTCTTCAACTCCAGCAATGGCTCGTGTGAAGAATGCCGGAGGTGGTCCAGGTGATGAGGATCCAAGGCCTCCACCTTGCCTATCTACTGATGTGAAAGGCAAGGCAAAGAAGTTGACGACAAAGAAGCGCAAGTTTGTAGATGCCAATACTAAGAGAGCAGCAGCAGTTGCAGTCGTCGCAGAGCGTGCAGAGAGAGGAGGAGCTCAGAGTGGTGTTCGGATTGTAGACCAGCTTTCACTAGCTCAGAGGGCCACCATCGAGCAGGTTGAGCGTCATCATGGTAGTCCAGCTAGGACTGTCATGCTTGAAGGACGGTGGGTCGCTTTAGAGGAGAGTCAGCCTTAGGGGGAGCCATAGCAGCAGACATAGCCAGCAGAGCAGTCAGAGGGCACCCAACAGACAGAGCAGACTCAGGCGGGAGAGCAGGCTGAGGAGACAGAGTAGGCACCTCAGCCACAGTTATGATGCTCTAGTCGTACTCGTGCTTAGGTGACACTGAGGCTAGAGACATAGCGGAGGGGTTCTAATCCGCCTCCCAGACCATAGGGTCCACCTCCAGTGACTCATCTTGACTTGAGGGCAGCCACAACCAAGCAGGTGCAACAGCTTAGGTTTGTGCAGTTCGAGGACTGGTTCCCACCGAGGAGGGATGAGCGTGCTTCAGAGGGATTCTATACATCACTGCAGGAGGACTTCTATAATGCTTATCTGAATAGTGGTGTGGCTTTCAGATCTCAACGAGTTTGCTCCATTGAGTTAGTTATTGCAGCAGTAGGAGAGCAGATCCACCCTCACCTATCTTATCTACTAGGGCTGACAGACTTACTTGGATGGACTGGTAGATATGTTCCATCATGGGTTCGTGAGTTCTATGCTTCACTTTGGATTGACCCAGGCCATAGATTCATTCACTTTGCATTTAGAGGCTATGACTATAGGCTGATGAGCTTCAGGGTCAGAGAGATCCTCAAGATTCCAGAGGCACCCATTTGCCTACATGAGGTGTGCTACAGTCAGATAGAGCCTCCTAGATGCCCTCACGGCGGTCTTATGCCTCCTACAGACTTGGTCCGACCCTGCTTCACAGAACCTTTTGGCGAGGGGTCGAGCAGAACACCAAGAGATCTTACTCCTATAGCGAGGCTACTTGATGCTATCATGAGGAGGACCCTGCTTCCGAGGATGGGTTATCGTGAGGGATTGACTCGCATTCAGCTATTTTTAGTGAACTCCCTAATCTAGTAGATAGTTTTTGATATTTGGGATATTATTCTATCAGAGATGGAGGACACTCTTGTAGAGGGGTTCAGAGGCCATCGTCAACTGCCTTATGCTTACTAGATTACATTTTTGATTCACAAGGCAGTTATAGTGAAGTCCCCAGAGACTATGGCTGAGTACACAAGAGCTACTATAGAGTTTCCACCATATAACATGACTCAGATGCTCCACCACAGTGCAGCGAGGACACTTAGCCAGCCACGTCGTTGCCCAAAGGTGCCAGAGACTATAGCCCAGTAGGATGAGATCATCAAGGGCATTGCATCGATAGAGGAGGAGTAGCTAGATGCTCAGTAGGAGGGTATTGTCGAGAGCGACCCCAGTGACAACTCAGATGATGACTACCAGGCTATCCCTCAGATGCCTCCTCGACGACATGACAGTGAGGCCGATGGCTCTAGCTCAGCTCCACCATAACCACCATAAACAGACCCCACTCTCCTTGCTATACTTGAGCAGATGAGGCAGGATCAGGCACGTTAGGCCTAGGAGACTGTAGCAGCCCTAGCACAGGTTTAGGCCAGACAGGATGAGTTCCAGCGATAGTAGTAGGCTATACAATAGCAACAGCAGGCCATGCAGCAGCAGCAGCTCCTTATCTAGCAGCAGTTACTCAGGTTCATGAAGCATGTCGTTACTGCTATTGGGTCTACACTGCCATAGCTTACACCTCAGCTTAGCCAGCCAATCACCACCATAGTGACTCCATCTATATAGCCCAGTGGGGTTTAGAGTCAGGGACAGCCAATGACATAGTTTGCTTCATCGACAGAGCAGGTGTCCTAGTGGTTTGCTTCTCTAGTGCCAGCCCATGGTCCATAATTCACACCGCTTGTTACGAGCTTCACTCTGGCTTAGAGCTCCTCAGTACTTGTGATAGACACCCTAGTTTCCAAGAGCCTTGGTGCTACATTCAGTGAATTGATAGGGCAGCCTACACCACCAGAGCTACATGTCCCTGCTCCTTCCATAGTTGCTCCTATTACTGGAACTACAGAGATGCTCCCTTCATTTGTTGCATCATCAAAGCCGCATGCTTCAGTGATACCAATAGAGTCATAGGCCTCACCAGTCCTAGATCTGACCCAGACCACTTTAGCTTTAGTTCTAGCGACAGAGGGTTAGACAACTTAGAGCTCTAGATTAGAGGATGATGCTACCTAGTTTTAGATCACTCATCGCACCTCAGCGCCCAACTCGTCTGCTCCAGCCCCACCGACCGACCCTTAGGTTTTGGTGCTTGACACCAAAGGGGGAGAGGGATCGAGTATGATTAGATCTAGGGGGAGCATTATATCTAGGGGGAGCATATTTATTATATTTGGCTTTTTATATGTGTGATACATTACTATGCATTCATGTTTACTTTCATGCATTGAACTACATAAGTGTGATTGTGATATTTATGTGATATGTGACATGTGTGCTCTCTACTTTGATCTATTTATATGTCATGTCACTTGGTTATGCTCATTTGCTTTGCTTCCGCGTTTTACTCCGATTCAAATGAGCTTTATTTCGTGTACTCATGCTTATTACATATCTATTGAGTACATCATGTTGGCTTGGATCATATAAGCATGTCTAACTCTTTTGTTCTTATTGTCAAATGCTTATATGAACCAAGCATGTTGAAAACCTCATCTCTTTTACATACTCGAGGTTGTATTGTCATCAATCACCAAAAAAGGGGAGATTGAAAGCATCTAGGCCCATAGTTGGGTTTCAGTGATTAATGACAATACGTGATTATTATGACTAACGTGTGTTTTGCAGAGGCAATTAAGTTAGGTCATGGTAATGGCAATTGATTGGGCAATCATGTTTGTCATGCCCCTATGATGAAAATCATTTTGGTTTTCAAAGGATAGACGACAAGGTTAAGGATGGACTAGTTCTAGGTGTCATTTGGTGTTGAAGAGACACTTAGAGTAGTTTAGGACTTTGTTTTCTCTTTGGCCGTACTATTAAAGGGATATAGACTAGTAGCTTGACCTAGGTGAGTCTAGTGGGTTAGGTGTGGTGCACACTTGTCAAATCTAGCACTAGGTAGCTCTGAAGTAGCCCTAAGATCAATTGGAGCAAACTTCATTCACATATGTTGTCGAGTTGGAAGTGAATGGTGGGTCAAATGTTGACCGGACGCTGATCCGGTTGTGACCGGACGCTGACTGTAGAGTTCGGTCAGTTCATTTGATCAAGGAGAAATCGTCTGGTTGCGACCGGATGCTAAGTGAAAAGTGACCGGACGCTGTGTGCCAGAGTTCGGTCAACTCCAGTAAGATTCCAGAGAGGGAGAATCCTGATTGCACGTGTCCGGTCAGTGCTGTCTGGACGCTGATCTGGTTCCAGTTACTGACTAGATGCTGAACAGCAAAGTGATCGGACTCTTGAGCATTTACTTTTGAGCAATTCAATTCTTGTCTTTACATTCTTAAAATTGTCATGCTAGAGTAGGATTGGAACTTAAGGTGCTAAATTTTTGTGCGATAGATCATCAGAATCACATTCTAGGCATAAAGGGTGAAGTAGGCTAAGTATAGGGCTTAATTATTGCAAAGAATTTTAGAATTTGCCCAATTCACCCCCCTCTTGGGCATCTTGATCCTTTCATATCGGTCTATCTAAGACTATACCCTCTATCTAAGTTCTCAAGCACCTTACAAAGATCCTAATTAGGCAATAAAGATGCCGGGCTAGCTAGAGCTCACCTAATCAATTCTAGAGCAAGGTCACACAAACCTATGCCAATAGTACTTCAAGCATAGGGGAGCTCCTACACAACTAGTATGCAAAAGCACAAAGCCTAAGCTCACTAGCAATGCTCAATAACAAGGCAATTAATGCCAAATTAGAGAGCGCAAATTACTTAGCTACATAAACTGAGTAATGTGACTAACAATGTTACTAAAACCAAATTAGCCACGCAAAGGAGCTACTTCTATGCTACACAAGCAAGAAGGCAACTAGCAAGCTACTAAAGCTAAACTAGTCACAAGAGCAACTACCCAAGCACAATGTATGAAATATAAATACAAGCTTGTGTTGCGCGGAATGCAAACCACTGAGAAGATGATGAAGACAATGTTGACATGGTGATTTTCTCCCGAGGTTCACTTGGTTGCCACCAAGCTACATTCCTATTGTGTCGACCGCTCACTTGGTGGTTCGATGGCTAATTAGCATCACTCGCCAAGCCCGCACGTTGGGCACCATAAGAACCTACCCTAAAAGTGAGGGTAGCTCAATGACACGCTCAACTAGAGTTGTTCTTCGTGATCCTCGTGGGGTGAGCACAATCCCCCTCACAAATCCTCCTCCGGAGTACCGCACAATCTTCTCATATGCTTCAATGGAGTCACAAGCCACCAAGCCATCTAGGAGGTGGCAACCTCCAAGAGTAACAAACACCACTAGCTTACAACCTCATGATGCAATTGCACTAGAATCGCTCACTCACTCGATTGGATGAACACTATCAAGCATAAGTGAGTTAGAGGGCTCCCAAGCACACCTACACAAGCCACCAAGGCTTAAGGGTGCTCAGCAACTGGCCAACGGCCGACCAAGGGGCTATTTATAAGCCCCCACATGAAAAGAGTCGTTGTACCCCTTCACTCGGCAAAACTCAGGGTGACCGGATGCGCAGGTCCAAGTGACCGGATGCGCAGGTCCAAGTGTCCGGTCGCTGCCATGCATCCACGTGTCCCGACCATTTGAATGTAGCCGTTGGTGCCCAATGGCTAACTTCACGCGTGCCTTCAGCTGATGACCGGACATGCCACTGTGAGATAACTTGACGCCCGAGTGAAAGCTCTAGTTTGGTTTTGGTGAATTGATGAAACCCTAAGTGCTAACCTAGTTTATCAAAGTGATCATGAGATAGGTAGCACTATTCCAAGTGGTGGAGCAATGGTGACGATCATGATGATGGTGTGATAACCATGGTGATCAAGTGCTCGTCTTGATAAACAAGAAAGAGAAACAAAAAGCTCAAGGCAAAGGTGAAACTTGATAGGAGCTTTTTGGTTTAGTGATCAAGACACTTATCGAGTGTGATCACATTTAGGATCGATAGCCGTACTATTAAGAGGGGTGAAACTCGTATCGAGATGCGGTTATCAAAGTGCCACTAGATGCTCTAACTCATTGCATATGTATTTAGGATCTAGTGGAGAGCTAACACCCTTGAAAATGTTTGTGAAAATATGTTAACACATGTGCACAAGGTGATACACTTGGTAGTTGGCACATTTGTTCTTGGGTGACAAAGTTGGTGAAGTTAGGGAGCTCACTAGAGTTGATCGGATGTAGGATCAGACGCTGGACCTGCGCGTCCAGTCAGTGGTGGCTTAGTGGTGTTGCTCTTGGCCTATGACCGGACTCAGGCAAGGGCAAGCGATCAGACGCGATGGTGGTGAGTCTGGTCGCCTGTGATGTACGCTGACGCAAGCAAGGAGAAGGGCCAGGGAGGATCGAACGCACTAGTGCGTCCGGTCACTCGTGAACGGACATGTCTGGTCATGAAAAACCCTCTATGGTGCCTTACTGGAGTTGATTTGACGTGTCAAGTCAGGCGTGGTGCATTTGGTCATGGCTAGGTGGCTACGCAGGCACGTGTGAGCAGACACGGCACATGGTTTTGACCGTTGAGGCATAGTTCTTGACCGTTGGAGATCGACGGACGAGGTTTAAAGGAGGTGACACATGGTTGCGGATACGCAATCGGACGCTGGGCGTCTATGTTCGTTCGTATCGAACGACGCGTCTAGTCAGCCTGCAGTAGTAGGGTTTTAAGCCCAATGGCTATGTGGTCGGTTTGGGCTCTATATAAAAATGTTGGCTGGCTCTTGCTCACTCTATTAGTCATTTTCATTGACATAGCAACCTTGTGAGCTTAGCCAAAGCCCTCCCACTCATCTCAATCATTGATTCATCATCTTTGTGAGATTGGGAGAGAATCAAAGTGCATTGCTTGAGTGATTACATCTAGAGGCACTTGGTGTTCGTGTTTCACTATGGGATTCGCTTGTTACTCTTGGTGGTTGCCGCCACCTAGACGGCTTGGAGCAACGAGGATCATCGAGTGGAGGAAGGTGATTGTCTTCGGCTCTGATCGTGGTGATTGTGAGAGGTTCTTGACCTTTCCCCAGTGGAGAGCCAAAAGGTACTCTAGTGGATTGCTCTTGGCTTGTGTGATCCTCATCTTGTGTTCGTTGTGTGGCACCCTATTGAGGGTTTGGCATGTGATGCCAATTAGCACGTGAACCTCTAAGTGAGTGAATCGCCACAACGAGGACTAGCTTGTCGGCAAGCAAGTGAACCTCGGTAAAAAATCATTGTGTCATCATTTGATTCTGAGGTGATTGGTCTTTATTGGCATTCATTCTTTGTGATTGATTGGCTCCATTGGTGATTGGCTCATTCCTCTACACGGCAGTATAACACTCCATCCTTCCCGTGTATTTACCTTTCTTAGTGTAGCTTGGCCCTTTAGTGTAACTAGTTTTGAGGGCAAGCAAGTGTCGGTCTAGTTTGGTTAGTGAGGCTCTTTAGTTAGTCTTTGAGAGCTCACTAACTTTGAGTAGTGACTTAGCCTTGTTTGCCTAGAGACAATAGCAACTAGAATTATGGTAGGTGGCTTGCATTTTTAGTAGGCTAGTGCAACATTCACTTTGCCTCATATTTGTCTAACCAGTTTGCTAAGTGTTGTTGTAGAAATTTTTAATAGGCTATTCACCCCCTCTAGCCATTATGACCTTTCAAGTGGTATCGGAGCCATGGTCACCATGATTTGAGGCTTAACAACCTTTGGTGTCAAAATGGCTTAAATCAACAACACTAAGAAGCCACCCTAATTTGATGGCACAAATTATCCATATTGGAAGTCTAAGATGACCACACACATCAAGTCAATCAATAGAAAGGTGTGGAAGGTGGTGGAGACCAAAATGGAGATAGCCGATCTAGAGAATCCCACTGCGGTCGAAGAAGTGCTTCTCCAAAACAATGACATTGCTCTTTGTTCCATTCATGATGCTATTGATGAGAGAACATTTGAGAAAATCAAGAATATTGAGATGGCTCATGAGGCTTGGAAGAAGTTGGAAGAATCATTTGAGGGCACCAAGGCAATAAAGGGTGCAAAGGCATACATTCTCAAGGAGAAGTTTGCTAGCTTCAAGATGAAGGAAGATGAGAGTATGCTAGACATATTCTATCGGATGGAGGTGCTTGTCAATGATCTCAAAGCACTTGGTGAGAAAGTAGAGGATAATGACTTCTCTCATAAGTTCTTGAGATACTTACCCACAAGATTTGGTATGTTGGTCACCTTGCTAGTGAGGACCGGTTTGGACACAATGACACCAAACCAAATCTTGGGAGACATCATGACCGATGATGCATATAGAGATGATGATGAGAAGGAAGAAAAGAAGGAGAAGAAAGATGAGAAGAAGGATGATAAGAAGAAGAGTGTGGCATTTAAAGCCACATCATCCAAGGGCAAGGCCAAGCAAGACACATTAAGTGAAGATGAAGGCTCATTCTCTTGGGATGATGATGATGATGAGAAGATGGATCTCTTTGTGAAGAGATTTGGCAAGTTCATGGTGAACAAGGGCTATCATGCTAGAAGAAAGGAGTCTTCATCCAAGAAAAAGGAAGAGTCAAGGAGGTGCTTCAAGTGTGGAAGCAAGGATCATCTTGTTGCTCAATGCCCATACAATAGCAACAATAATGATGACGACAAGAAGAGCAAGAAGAAGGACAAGAAGGAAAAGAAGGAGAAGAAGGACAAGATGACCTTCAAGAAGAAGGGTGGTTCATATGTGGTCACTTGGGATAGTGATTCTTCCTCAAGTGATGATGATGATAGTGATGATGACAAGACCACTAAGAAGAAGGCTCTTGCAAGCATTGCTATCAATGAGAAGCATTCTCTCTTCGACACACCATCATGCTTCATGGCTAAGGCCACTAAGGTACAAACTTGTGATGATGGATGTGATGAGGAACATAATAATGAAAATGAAAGTGAAAGTGATCATGATGAACCAACTAAAGATGAACTACTTGACATGTTAGATGATGCTAAGGGGCATTTTGATATTAAGAGAAGGGAATGCAAAGACTTGCATAAGGAACTAAAAGCCCTTAAGCAAGCCTTTGATGAGGTCAATGCATCTCATGAGAGGCTAGAGGAAGCCCATGAGAAGCTTGGCAAGGCTCACAAGAAGCTTGAGAAAGCTCATTCCTCTCTACTTAATGAGCAAAGTGTGAAAGTGCATGTTGAAACATGTGATGTAGGCTTAACTTATGATATAATTGATGAATCATTCTATAAGCCTATCATTGTTTCTCCCACTAACCCTTCTTGTAGCACATCTACTTCTACCTCATCTAGTAGTGATGGTTTCACTTTATGATGCATCACTAATGTTTGAGAATGAGACACTCAAGAATGAGGTCAATGAGCTCACTCACACCTTGGCTAAGGCCTATGGTGGTGAGGACCACTTGCTTATGTGTTTGGGTAGCCAAAGAG
Source organism: Miscanthus floridulus (assembly GCF_019320115.1). Lineage (NCBI taxonomy): Eukaryota > Viridiplantae > Streptophyta > Magnoliopsida > Poales > Poaceae > Miscanthus > Miscanthus floridulus. Next base: position 63,116,982 of record NC_089596.1, on the reverse strand, counting down.
CTTCTCTCTACAAAGAGAGTGTTGACACCAAAATTTGGCAAGTTTACCCTGACATGAAGGAGTCGACTGATGGTGTCAAAGGCAGGAAAATCTCCTAATTAAAAGATATTTACGAACTGGGGCCGTAAAATATTCTTTAATACATTTGGAGATGTATTTGGGAAAGCTTGATGTCCAGGAGGTCTTCACTGACCAAGAAACATTGTTTAATATATCTAGGAGAAGTAGATGTCTAGAAGCTCATCATGTGAAGGCAAAGGAAAGATAGGAAAGCTAAAAGATTGTTTAAGCTAAATCATCTCCGTTGCCGAGTAAGAAAAGATTTGATAATCTAGAGCTAAAGCAAGGAAAATTCTCCCTCAGCAGTTGGATGTTGGCGCCTGGTATGGAAATCAAAGTTTAAGTTTAGCTTGCCTCACGTAGGTGCCATATTCTGGAGTCATCGATTTAATATGGTATGGAATCAAATAATCAGTGCAAGTTGTGTTAGGAATAACTCTCCAGCTGGTTGGAATCGATTCGAGTCGTCGTCTCTCCCGGATAGTGAGAACTTAACTGAGCAGCAGCAACGTAGCATTAATTGATGGAATTTGATGGTTATGATGAATATGAAAATGTTACACCGGCTATGGTTACTATTGCATGTTACTAAATGATATTCCATAAGTTTGGCACAGGTTAGTTGCTAATCTAGAGATGAATAGCTATAATTAACTTGGTTACTGAATTATAAAATGTATAGCTCAACTAGTGGCTTTTATGCAAAATTTTGTCAAGCTAGCTCCACCTATAAAGCCTTGCATACTCCTTGGTGACACTTTATTTCTGGTTTATGACGGGTAAGTGTAGCTGAGTACATTCGAGTACTCAGGGTTTATCCCACCATATTGTAGGTGAAATTTTCGGCCTGAGGAAGATGGTGGCTAACCGTTGGTGGGCTCGATGACTCTATATTTATTTCTCATTTATACGCTTTTATCAGAGGTCACTTATGCTAGCAATGTATTTGGAACTTATATTAATGTAATCATTTGAAAGCTATGTTGTTTTCCTTTAACCGGTTTCAAAACCCAAACTTTTACTATTATTTGTGAACCTATTTGTAATATTATTTCCGCTATAACTCTGTGTATGTGATGTATATTTGCTTAATCATGCGATCTTGGTTATGATGTTGATTTATCGAGGTCCTTTGTGATACTTGGTGGACTACCGGATTTATATTAGTGAAAGTATGCGCATGTCAACGTGTTTAACGGGGACAACCGTACTTGATCTTGTATAAATTGGGCGGTTATATCACAGGGCTAGCCCTTAATCGGCTAAAGCAGATGAACAACCAAGAGATTGAACCCAAGTAAGTCATCAAAGCCAAGTATTGCAATCAGATGTCACTAACTCAAAAAAGAAGACCATCGGATCAAAATAGTTCGAAGCATGAAAATTCATACTCCGAACTTGGAGGGTCTATGTTGACACCAAAATTTGGCAAGTTTACCCTGACATAAAGGAGTCAACTGATGGTGTCAAAGGTAGGAAAATCTCCTAATTAAAAGATATTTATGAACCGGGGCCAGAAAATATTCTTTAATACATTTGGAGATGTATTTGGGAAAGCTTGATGTCCAAGAGCTCTTCACCGGCTAAGAAACATTGTTTAATATATCTGAGAGAAGCAGATGTCTAGAAGCTTATCATGTGAAGGCAAAGGAAAGACAGGAAAGCCAAAAGATTGTTTAAGCTGAATCATCTCCGTTGCCGAGTAAGAAAAGATATGATAATCTAGAGCTGAAGCAAGGCAAATTCTCCCTCGACGGTTGGATGTTGGCGCCTGGTATGGAAATCAAAGTTTAAGTTCAGCTTGCCTCACATAAGTGCCGTATTCTGGAGTCATCAATTTAATATGGTATGGAATCAAATAATCAATGCAAGTTTAGGCCTAGTGCATGGACTTGTTAGCTTATATACATGGACACGTAGCCAGCTAACCACCTAGTGTATGTCGTACATGGTTGGCTTTTGGAGCAAATGTGTTCAGGACGTGTTAAGCCGAGTTAGATTGGATTTGATTCTGCTATCTACGGAAGGAAGCTAATAAATATTATTGGAAGATGGCAGACTCTAGGATATATATCAAGGAAGAATATGTCAGCCAAGAAGCTTTATTAGCAAGGATTCTAAAAAGGGGAAATTAGAGTCCATGTACTTTAGTATTTCTTTCGATTGTTAGGCAAGCTACGTACATGGCTTGTTAGAAGTTATTAGCCCAGGGTATAAATATAAACCCTCGGCTATTGTATCAAAGATATACACATATCAATCAAAATCTGTCTTTACTTTTTGGCTTCACGCCAACTCTTAGGAGTAGGAGTAATGTAGCTTTTCAGCGAGTTCTTCAGCAAACTGGGCCGCATTGACTGATCGACCTCCAGCTTGCTTGTGAGTGCCGTCATGACTTGTATTGTGCTTGTAAAGCTACATCAGCTGATTGATCTTTTATGAGCCATAATATAAGTTAGTTATCGATCTGTATCATAGTTTGTAAGGCTGCATCAGCTGATTGATCTCTTACAAATCATAATATAGATCAAAATTATCGATCTTGTGTTAAATAACTTGTTGTTTAATACAATATCACTAGTTATCGAATCTGCTAAGATTAGTAAGATTTTCCTTGTTGTTTTTGGTTGATTCACCAGTTATCGATCTTGTTATAATTAATGTTTTATTAATTACAACAAAATCACCTGATTGAGATAGAGAGAGATCGGCATCATATCATCTTAATTGGTCATCCTTTGATCTGGTCACGCTTTAAATCTTATAATTGATGGCTTAATTCTGCTAGATCGGGTGCTTTATCTCTGTTCCAATCAAATATAGTATGCATCCAGAGACATGTTTCAATCTTGAATAAACTCACTAGTTAATGAGATATAATCTAATGACACTACCATAGCTGCATCGATCCGGTCGAACCTCACTGGTAAGACTTTAGATTAGAAATTATCGATTAGTGGTCTTGTTTATGATCAAGATATGTATTCTGTTTGTTTGCTATGACTACATCGGCTATTTTAGCCGATTTGCCTATACTCTCACGCATATAGCATGTTTTCATGAATCTGTCAACATATAGACAGTTTTATAGATTCTTTGGCTTTAGTTTGTTGTCATTATCATAGCTGCATCGATCTAATTGAACCTCACTATTGATGATAATAGATTAGATTCAAACTATTTGTAGATTTATTTATATTAGACAGTCGATTTATTCGCATGTTATATTCTTTTCATCAAACTTATCATCTCGACGCTTTCTATCTACTATGATCCATGAGCATCGGTTATTTTGATTCATATCACTATCATTTAATATTAGCCGATAATCCTTGATTTAAAGATCTTCATTTCATGAACACGCCGAATATCGACTATTTAGTCGATAACCTTATTGAATCGTCTATCTAGCCATACATTTGAAACTGTCTGGTACAACACTGACATGTTCCACCTTAAATTACTGATAAGATTTTCTCTTCTTGTCAATTGCAGGTCAAATTGACCAGCACGTCGTCGGGTTTTTAGAATCGGCTGGTTCTGTGTTGAAGCCAAGTAGATCTCTAGTCTTGTTCCACTCAGATCATCCGGCTTGCTGTGTGTTGATCACATCGCTACATTTTTGTGTCAACACACTTTTTGTCACGTCTAGTGGGACCATAGTCCTTTGATTAGAAGTCAGATACTCATCAGGTTATGTTTCATTGACAAGGTTTGGCCAACAGAAGTGAAGAAGAGCAAATACAACGTTATTCTACACTTGGCCGATGACCTCCAAATCAGTTTAATGGCCGATATCATCAAGGACAAGTTCAGAAGTGGTGCACATAGGAAAGTTTCCAGAGGTTATCACACGAGCAAGGTGTTTTGCTACACGTCCAATAATCAGACATATCGGTCCAAGAAAAATAAAAAATTAATGCAGACCAATCAGAATCCTAGGGTGACACGTTAGTCACGTATAATACGGAGTTGGATACGACACGGAGATTATAGGCAGAACATATATGGATTCTTTATTAAATCAAAGCAAACGTGGAGTAGATGCAAGCAAACAAGGTTAGAAGCCATACATGCAAGCGTCAAACTACTCAAGGCATCAAGCCAATGGTTGTATTGAGATTGAATTGAGCTTTCATCCATCGGCTATTATCATCGGCTGCTCCGTCACTTCCATTGGCTCAAAACACTCAGTCAGCCCTGACATTCTAAAGTCGATGATGGATTGGGGATCAGTGTTGCTGAGTGGACCAAGACAAAAAAGATCTATCCACGTAGAATAAGATCTCATCACTCCGCTATGCAGATCGTCAAGTTTCAAGAAAGAATATTCAATCTTGTAACCGTGTAAAGATCTAGCAAACAGTCTGGATGTTCACGAAGCCATGCGGACACCAAGCATAGTGCATCTACCGATTCCAAGGATGTAATGCATCTGCTAAATACTTATAAGATACATGTTATTACCACAAGCAAACAGGATTTCTGCTTGGATTTATTAACTGAACGGACCGACAATCGGCTGTTGGTGTAATTTCATCAGCTATTGTCGACAAAGCCGTCAATATAGAGAGAAGCTATGCAAATTCAAGAGGCTAACTGATCTGGGAAACAAGTGTCGCACCCAGTTTTAAAGACAAAACCAGATACACACTATATGTGAGCCTAGGAAGTCAAATTTGACATATAGCCACAAATAAGGGTAATATCAATAGACAATGCTTAAATACATAACGTATTAGTATAAAGAATATAACCTCAGAGTATAGACAGCAGAAAGACAACTCCGATCTTCAAGCGAAGACTCCAAATCCATAGGGACGACTGACTGGTTGACAATAAGTCTAACTCCTCCAGACTAGCAATCTAGTACCCATCTAGGATTTTCATTGGATATAAAGTAAGTGTAAGCTCACCATGCGTAGCAAGTATATCAAAGGGATCTATGAGGCTCAAAAGGCTTGACACTGTTTGACTACGGTTTGCAATTTTAGTTGATCAAATTTTAGCATCCTGAATCGCTACTTTAATAAACAGTCCCAATTCCCAAGTGATATTAAAGTATAGTCATGTTTATCTCAATTCCCAACCATCCACAGTAACCACTGATCTTGAAGGATCTAGATCGCTCGTATCCATAAGCATGACTGTTATAATAGGTCAAATATTTCTACAGAAATTGTACATCTTTACCCACCAAGCCGTAATTCCCAATGCCGGGGTTTGCAAAGCCCACGACACCTCTACCTAGGAAGTGTGGCAGGGTTTCACTATGTAACCCTTAGCTAGTCGCACTAACAAGTCCTAGCTACTAAGGAGTGGCACATGTGGGCAACGCAGCATGGTACACACATCCTAGCAGAAAAAGGAAAGATACCCTCTTACCCTTACTGGAAGCTACAGACGAGCTAGTACAATCTAGTTAACAGGTTAAAGTTAGGGCCATATGACACTCGAGGTTGTACGGAACCTCCTAGGTTGCCGCTTCAGGATTAAGTCCTTATGGAGAGGCACTAGAGTACTCAACCCCGTACTCTAGCCCCATATTTGTTGCTAAAAAGCTTCATGTTATCATATCGCATAATGCCTTTAGTCATGTTTAACTATTATTCTATGTCTAGCGCTGCAGCATCTATCCAAAATGCATACCCAAACCCTAGGTAACAAGGATATGTGCTACAAGTATTCATCTAGGTAAAGTCCTTAAGGGTATATCAAATTAGACACATGCATGAATATGAAGTGTAATAATTTATAGGTACAAGGGGCCTTTGGTACACTTGCCTTCCAAAACACATGCCGATGGTTCCACTTCTCAAATATGCTCCTCATGTAGCTCCACTTCTATCGTCAGCAAACAACCAGTACAAGCATCACAAGCATTACAAGAACCTATAAACAGTACACCAATCATTATAAAAGCGTACTATAAAGATAACTAACATGTACTACTCGTCATTGCGAACTCGTGAGCGCAAGAACCAACTAAAACGGAGCTACGGTTATAAAGTTATAAGCTTTTGAAGTTTCAGGGATTTATTTATAATTAAAAGAACTTAGTTGTAATTACTTTTCAAAAGACAGGGTCCAAAGTGTAAATATTTCGACCGCAAAACTATTTTATAAAAAGCTAAAGAGATCTTTTATTATTTTTTAGAATTATTTTATAAATAAGAACACATTAATGACATCATAAATAGAATTTTTATGGCATCATTAACGATTATATGGAAATCAAAATACACATCTCTTTTATAATTCTTTCATAAAAGCAAAATAGATTATTTTCATAATTATTTTTATGAAGACAAGATATTAAAAACATGTCTCTAAATAGTTTTATAAAAAAAACGTGGTATTAACATTTTTGTAGATATATAAAACATATATAAATTTATTTTTCAGAGTTACTTTTACTAAGACAAAATATATTTAAAAGATATTTATATAAAAGGTTATCTATACAACATTAAACAAACATTTATAACATCATTTTAATGTAAAACATTTTTGTCCTAGGATGAAATAGAATTAACCGTAGATAACAGGGGCTAACTTGAAAGATATAACAGACACATAGAACAGTGGATCGATTGGGAAAAACTATGGGGTTAGAACACAAAGTACACGTGCACTATGCTGTGGACCGAGTTTGTGGGCCATGGACCAGTGGAAGTGTGTGTGAGCAGTCCACCGTGGACCCAGTCCATGAGTGATGAGGTTAGTATTGGTGTATTTCCATTGTATTTCTGGAATTCTTTTTCTAAAGGAAAACGGCCATAAATCGCGCATGATGTCAGAGTGACATCATCAAGCTAACAAGCCAAAGCTAACAAGCGAGCACGGCCGGCTGCTTGCTCACTGGAGTCGCACGTTTGCGTGCGTGTGTGCGTGCCGGGCAGCAGGCTTGGGACCCGGTGCCGGCTGCGGCGCCATGGACATCACGGCGAGAGTTGGCCGGCACAAACACGACTCTGAGCCACAGTGCACGGCAGACGATGGGACATAGCGCAAAATAGAGAGGAGCTCACCATGAACACGATGAAGGGGTTCTCGGCGTCGGCTCCGGCATAGAGAGGCAGGGTGCCAGGGAAAGGTGGATGGCGGCAGGCTCGGAAGCTTCGGCGAGTGGCGTCGTAGGAGGACGTGACCACGACAGTCATGCCGGTGGTGTTCGTGTCGGCGGGTGCCGCTCAGAGGCCATAGACGATGGTGATGGGCGGATGCAGGTGGCGTCCTGAGCCCATGGTGACCGGCCATGACGGCGCTCCGGCGTTCATAGCCGATGGCGAGCGTCAGAGAACATGAAGGAGGCCTCGATGAACTCGCTGGTGGTGTTCTTGGCGAGGTGGAGTAGGTTCTCATGGGCATAGAGGTGGTCGGGGGTCATCAGGCATGTCCGCGTGGTTGGCCGTGGGCGGTCACGGCGAGCTCGCGGCGTGGCGAGGTGGCGGTGCAGTGGCGTGGCTGCGGCGGGCAGTGGGGCTTAGCGAAGAAGAAGGTGGCGACCTTGGTGGCGACGCTGCTCGGAGGAAGGAGAGCAGCAGCGGTGGATGGGGGGCTGAGGAAGAGGAGCGGCGGTGGCAACTGGAAAGTGCGAGCAGAGGATGGGAGAGGGAAGGGGTGTGGTGCGGAGCTTTATAGGCCGGGCGATGCATGGAAAAAGGAAGGGGAGCAGGCAGGTTTGGTTTCCTGCCATGTGTGGGAAACGACGGCCACTTGCCCTGCATGGCTGCGCCATCGTGGGGCGCTGAAAAAGGAAGGTGCGCCGGGGAGAAGAAAGGAAAGAAGGGGCACGACGCTGACAGGTGGGCCTGCGGGGGCTCACTGTTAGGCCGAGCAAGCTGCTGCACTGATAGGCTGCGCGCGGGAGGAGGTGAGGGGAGGCGAGCTGGGCCGAATGCACGATGGCTTGGCCAGAGCGAGGAGGAAGAGGCCGGGCGGCCAGGAGGAGATTTGACGCAAATGAAATTTTAAGTTTTTTTATCAATAAATAAATGTGTGTTTTGAAACTCAATTTGACAAAAATAAATTCAAAACTTATTTTGAATTTTTTAAATAGAACAAAACTTATTTGAGGCTTAATCAAATTTTCTAACTCATTTTTGACTCAAGTAAATCAATGCAACCAGCATGAATGCATCACAAAAGTTTCTAAACCCTATATTAATTTTAGTTGAACCAAAATTATTATTTGACCTACATTAAATACACAAAATTAAATAAATGCTCAATTTAATTACTAAATTTGAGAAATCAATTTTTTTGGGTGTTACAACAAGATAATGGCCAGCTCCGCCGATGCCTAAATCATGGATTGGTGATGGCTATTTCAGAGTTAAAATATTTGAATGGAACATATGTCATTAGCAGGCTGGCTAGAATATTTTATTATATATGTTAGCAAGGCTACAGTTGTCGTCGATCTACTACTATCCTCATCGGCCCAGGAAACAACTACCCTACCAGAACGAAGTATTTGGGCCGATGACATCAACAGAAACCGATCATCCATAGCATAAAGCCGATGGTTTGCTAGATAGAAAAGATAGCCGAGCTCCTGTTGATATGTCCAAGCCACCATGCTCACAACAACAATGCGGTGTCATTGAATATTGAACACAGGTCCTGCTAACTACATATTTGCCTCCCAAACCGACAAGGGCCGATCACTTCCTAAAATGGAATCAGCTGTGAGGATAGCACTTCACGTCATTTAAAAGGAAAGAGCTAACACGTTATAGTGCCATGCATGCATATATACATGTTGACATATATGAAGAAGCTAGCAAGTGTGTATACGTCCATGCATGGTATACGCTTCTCAAAATACATGAAGTTGATTAGTTGCTCAGAAGAAAGTCATACAAAGGATTCCTGCTCCAGATTGGCAATGACCGTGGTGTATCCATATATAAATAAGAATCGGCTACTTCCCTCATCTGCATCATCTAATCTTTCACGTCCATAGACTCCAAGAACAGATATACAAAGACTAGCTTGGGGGGGGGGCAGTACTAGCTCAATTTCCACTTCAGCTGATGCAGCAAGTGCTGGAGCCATTTGGCCTGGCAGACACAACGTGGCCGGCTCAGGTAGAGCTGTCGCTAGCAACGGTACTTCAGCAGTGGATGACCGCACGCGACGTGGGGGGTTTGGATACACCAGTGGTGCTTTGAACGCATAATTGGCTATGTAGAGCCGATGCCACCACTACTGACCAAATTTTGCTGCTGAGGCAAAAGAGGAAAAGCATCAAGAAGTTGAGTCCAATTACTTTACGAGCCAAATGGAACTCTATTGCCGATTGGGAATTATTATATTTGGAAAGAGATGAAGACACGAAGTCCAGGTACCCCTCTGTCGTCACATGAAGATAAAAAGCAATAGAAGCTAGCATATTAAGAAAAAGTGGACACATCATGACCAGAGAATTGGGATACATGTCTGGCTTCTCGAGATATGCTCATGCATGGCCGATTACTATATTCGGCTATGTGCGGATAATTCAATCGGCATTGGGACATACTCTAACTTGTGCAGACGGTGAATCAATTTATAGTTCCATGCTCTCCGTAGCCAACATATTAGCTCGTGACACCACTATAGTACCTAGGTTGAGGAGGGCTGATCAGGAATCAAGAGCAGTTGGCCTGCGTGTGCTATCAAAAGAAAAGTTCAGATCAAGTGGGCTGATAAAGTTGAGCAAACTAAGAATAGCTGATAGGTAGAGGAGATATTTTTTCTAATTACCTCACCATCGGTCGGATAATTTTGAAAAAATAAATATCACATTCCTAGTGTCCAAACTCATGGCCAAGGGGTTGAGCCGATAAAGATGGTAGCCGATCACTTTCTGAAATGGAATCGGCTGTGAAATTAGCAAGTCTCTTCATGAAGGATGAAAAGAAAAAGCTGAATCGACTGTTAGTTCAAGACCTTACCCTTTAAGCTGATGGAGTCTACAACCAATCAGCAAGGGCATAAAACTAGTGAGATATCGGTTTCTGGTGCAGCAGTGGAAATTCAAGAATAATCAGGAGAAACCAATGAAGATCGATATAGCCGATGACCATAGCTGGTTTGGCTAGAGCCAATGGGATTGTCGAGGTCAGATTAAGTTTTTCTCCATGGGTTATTATCATCGGCTGTTTGACCAAGCATATTTTTTGATAAGAAGAAAAGTCATCATGGGAGGTTACATCAGAGAAACAAAAAAAGTTAGCAACCTAACTGCCGATAGGAGACCGTTATTTTTTGGATTTGGAAATCATTATCAGCATACGAAAAATCGGTTCCAAGTATTAAAAGCTGCTCAAAATTTATATTATGGAAGCCGAGAACAGAGGATGACTTTTTATTGTCAGCGGTGATATTGGAAAACAAGCCAGGAGAACAAAGGAATTGCTGCTTCTTTAAGTTGGCGATGTCTACGCAAGGAAGAGCAAGATGGATGGCTGTATACATGGATACGTGGTGTAAAGAAGCCACAAGAAGCCATCATATGTGCGAACAAGGAGGTAGCCGATGTTCATGTGCTATCAGCTAGTCACAAGTAAATAGTCAATAGTAGGGAAGAAGCCAATGTTCATGCTTGTTACCTCTAGCTCTGGATATAGCCAATTATAAAAGATATCAGCTTCTATTACAAAAGTATTCGACACTATTCAGAGGCATGCGCTGGAATTCACGTACAAAGGAAGTTGAAGAGGACTTGACTTTACCTACCAGTTACATATTTGTATGTGAGATTAATTTAAAAGCACAAGAGATAGAATCCGAATACCACACATGTGCACATGGCCATGTTAATGCTTGGAGTATGAAGCTCAGTGCTTGACGACAATATCTAATTGAAGCACATAGCAGAAGCAGACCTGCTTATTCAAAGACGTAACACATCGGCTATTCAACATCGGCAAAATAGCAACTCACATTCAAACACTGCTGCAGTGCTAGCAGGTGTTGGTGCATGGCATCATCGTGGTGGACAGCGGACCAATATGTTGTCGATCCGATACTATCCACCTCAGCCTAGGAAATAATTACCTTGCCAGAAATCAAGTGTTCGGGCTGACGATGCCGACGGAAGGCGATCGGCAAGGACAACTCAAAGGCCAATGGAACCCAAATAAGCATCATGGAAAATTAGTGTATATGCGATGCTATCTTGTGCATGCAGAAGACAGCTTGCAAGCATCTCAGAGTCCAGTTAGAGCTACATGATGACAACGAGAAAGCCAAGTCTGTTAAGAGTATATGTGCATGCCATACAAGGGAATTCCAAGAAAGATATGGACATACATATGACTGAAACTGATCGGCTAGATAAAGCCGAATGAAGCACAGTCAATCATTTATGGACTACAATTCTATTTTGACACTTTTGCATGCCTTGCTAGCTTGGTTATTTATGTTAGGAGAAACAAAGAAAAATATTTGTATATCATGTGCAAGACAAGCCCAAGATCCTCAAGTTCAGCCAACAGCAGGGGGGCAAGATCAAGCCCTACAAACACCAGGGGGTAAGGTCAAGGTCAAATGACAAGGGGGCAACCTCCGTCACAGCAGTCACCAAGTGCCCCTGTCACACAGATAGCTTAGCCTCCTACTGGACGAACCCAAGTGTATTCAGTCCAACAGCCAACCTCACCAATTACTCAGCAGGTCATGCAACGGTCGGCTTAGGAAAGATTCAGTACCTCATATCAAACATCACAGTCGGCCCATAAAATTGCTCCATCAATATAGAAGGGACAGGTCAATGGAAGCACAACATGGAAATCAATAAAAGCCGACGGCCAAAAGTTCCAAACATACTGTCATGAGATAAAGATGGAAAAGATTACTTCTGATCGGCTTAGCATCTAGAGAATTGCTTGATGGCCCACTGAAGGTAACTTCATCCTTAGCAAATGAGGGCCTCGTGATCAAAGGAGTACAGACCACTGCTATGAAAAGTATCCTGTGCCTATTGAAAATACAAATAAACTAAGAATACAAATGTTGGGTAGTCGAAAGATAGGAAAAATAAACTCACTAGTTTTCATTGGATTTCTCTTTCTTGGTGAGTTTCAATAGCCGATGATGCAATGGGTGAGGCAATCGGCTAATTAACATTTGGAGGAATCTCCATCCATCGACTCCTCTTAAATGATCCATGCAGCCGATGAAAATATAATAAATAATTATTTGAGCTAGCTCAGATTAGAGGAACTGTCGACTCTGATATAGAGCCCATGATATTCATCGACAACAAAAAGTTGATATTAGCATTTGTTCAGCCATCTATCAAGGTGCTATTCATCAAGGCTGATTTCTTCAATCGTTCTCTAGCTGTTGTCTGCTGGGAAGGTCAAAGCTTTATCTTGGCCAATTCTGATAGGTTCATTCGGCTAGTAATGGTGTGGCATCGCACGTCAGGATTTGTCCAAACCATGTAGGTCGCTGCAACACTAGAGTTAATTATGTCGCAATTCCTGAGCAAGCTATAGCAGGAGGCCACTGATGATTTGTTTATATATTTGAATCAAGAGTGAGTCGACATGTGACTATAATATTCATCAGCTTCATAGTGAGAAGATCAAGAGCATAAAGCTAATGGTTTCCTGATAGAAAAGGAAAAGACGACCAAGATTCTCTTGCTGGTATGTTCAAGCATATTAATTCAGATACTATAATAGCTAAACCTCACTCGAGTTCAACCGGAGGGCAACGTACGGATAGAAATCCTCATGTGCATTCTCAACTACTCGCTCACCGGCTCCTCTATGGGGTGAACATCTCATTGAATTGGCTGTTGGTTCGCTATCATCGTTGTCATCGTTGCAGTTGCATTCTTATTCTCTAGCACCTTGGGTCTCGCCGGCGACTATGTCACATTGATGCTTAGCTGCTTTATTGCTAGCGCCGACATGGCTACAATCAGGGGGCCTAGTACTCCTTAAATGGTTTGTCAAGATCCTGCAAATACTTGTCTAGGTTGGGCGCCAAGGTATCGGCTATGAGTGCTCGGAGTATATTTTAAATATGGTGGCCGAGAACCAAGGCACTGTATATATGCATGGCTACATTAGCTAGTGCTCAACCAATTCGGCTTTGTTATCTATAATGCCAACGTGGATGTGCCGAGGCATGAGTACTCCTCCTACCTAGACCAGAAGATGCAGCAGCGGATATATAGAAATCGATAGGGGTTAGCTCAGCTGCATATGATTGATAGAGCATTCGGCTTTGAGGCTAATTGCTTCTATTTCTGGCAATGAATCAGGCCCAACACCAATTATGTTTACTGAGCTTGGCACACATAAATCTGTTATAATATTTGACTCAAAAGCTGTGCTGGTCATCTCATGGAAGGTAAATTGAAGGTTCTGTTACGTGTTCTTGCATCTATAGAGAAAATACAAACAACAGTAGGGAAAGGGATAAATGTTAAGCATATTCCTCTAGCGAAGTATCTGAACTAATGACCTTCCTCGAAGAAAACCGACTGCTAGTTTGAGACCTCACCTTTCAAACCGAAGAATGATTTATTCCTAAAAAGCCGATGAAGATCAGACATCATTGAAAATTGGAACTCAGAGTCGCATCTGCTGAATATTTTAATCAAAGAATTCAAGGCTGATTCTAACATGTTCATTCAGCCAACAGTGGTTAGATACCGCTCCAGGCCACCATACGTCAGGATTTGTCCATTTGCTTAGGCCAGCACCATTTCCAACTTCTTCAGCGACAACCAGGGATTCCACAAGCTAAAAAAGTCGCCGAGCAGGCCGCAAAGCACACTGAGGTGACTAGGCTTAGGATGGAGGTACATGCATGCATATATGAGGTATATATTCTTTATTCCTTGCTTTTCCTATCACCTGTGAACAATTTATCATAGGGAAAGCATGCCACCTAAGTAGTTGATGAATGAGATATGGTATGATGAAGGGAACCTTGCTTCTTTTTGTAAAGTACTTGGGAAATTTTCTTACAAAAATTCAAAATCAATAGCTTATCTCCTTGATGATATTGAATTTCCTACCAAGGCTATATGTTATCATAAAAAACCCTTCCACACAGGATGCTTACTTTGTGTTGAGTTTTGTCAAGTCTTGTTGACCCTTGTTAAGAGATTTATCATGCTCCCAAGATCAAGACATGTACACGCCTCATATATATGCTGCTTCTACTGGAAGTACGCAAAAACATACTTTTCATCCACCTCAAAATGTTCTGCTCCTACACTGGGAGAAGACAAAAATATGTTTGCTAGGCTTTATCAGAATAAATGCACCAAATTCTTGATAATATTTGTCGCAAAAAATTGTTGTAAAAAGAGACATGGGTTATGCAAAAATATAAAAAGATGGACACAAAAGAGGTCCAAAGTAAAAAAAGGAGAAAAAGAGAAAAACAAAAGAGACGAGAATAAAGATAACCCTTGTTCTCACAAAAATATTCCACAAGAGAGAAATATATTTCAGAGAGCATAGTAGAATTAGGTTAGCCACTAAATATTCCACACACATGCACATCTTGATCTATGAGTATAACACTTCTCTCCTTGGATCCGAGGTTTGACTTTACGATATACACAAGGTAAGTATGCTACATATTTTATCCCTACCCGAACTCCACATAAGCTTTTTAGAAGTAGGGTGAATAGAGGCAAAACAATGTCTTGGTGAGGAACTATACACATTGAGCGATCTAAGAGAATCATTTGAGGAGCAAAGCTATGTTAAAAATCTTTCAAAAATCCAAATTTTCTGAGTAGGAGAAGTGAGGATGACTGGATTCTAATATGTTCCATTCTTCAACCACCCAAGATGGTGTGATAGACACTTCAAAGTTCACATGTATAGGTGAGGCTTGGAATAAGGTAATATTGCTACCAGTGAATTCTTCAGCTCCTTGCCAGTGATTTGATAGCTGATTATAATTATAGACTCGGGGGACCTGTAACACCCCGGGTGTTAGTCACAAGTTAAGTAGTGGATTTTGACTTAAGTAAACTATGTCAAGCAATGATCATGATCTCTAGTTCATAATTTTGAAGTGATGATGAAGGTATTGAGGTCAAACCTATGAAAATGAGCCCCAACTTGAACTTGGACAACACACCTTTATTTACATGTGGACCCTAGTTAAGATTAGGCATGAGCAATGTTAAACATGCTTATTTCATGTACATTACATCAACATGCATCCATCTTGACCCATGGAAAAGTTTTATGAAGTTTGGAGCCAAAAAGTCACATGAAATGATAAGTTAGATTTTTCTTAAATTGCTCCATTTAGCAAATGGAAATATGGGCTATCGACCAAACCATGCAACCTTGCTCAAACAACTCTAATTCAACTCATGAACAAAAGTCATGAAGGGTTCATGTTGAGCAAATGTCAAGAAAATGCTTCTAAGTGTGGGAATAGCTAAAATTATCCTTTTCATGATATGGTTTTGACCTATGTTGACCAACTATCTGGAGTGCTTGCATGGAGTTGGACCTTAAATAAAAGCTAAAGTTTGAATGGAGTAAAACAAACTTTATTTTTGGACCAAGCCCTAATTCAACTCCTAAGTGGCTCAAACAGTGGCCTCAAGTTTGAATGTAGTGCTCCTTTTGAGCTCTCAGAAATATTCTGTCCCCGATTGACAACAGCGAGTTGACATGTTAGTGAATTTTTATCTTCTAAATTTGTGTGACAGCTCGTTTGGATTCCTTACTATGAGTTGGAGTACACTATATGGAGGAAACAACTAAACTAGTCTCATCACTTTTGGAGCTCATTTGGATGTTCAAATTGAATTTCAAAAACAGAACCTCGCACTGTTCGGTCCCTGTTTGGACTGAATGTCTGAACCCTGAATTTTAGTTTCGGGTACTCATCTTTGGAGCTTTGTATCTTGCAAACCAAGATGAACTAGTCCATAATCCTTTAACCAAAGTTGCAGACCAAGATGTGTACAACAAACTTTGTTTAAGAGTCATGAGCTAGTTTGGTCCCTAGATTAGTAAAATTGAGGCCTAAAAACTAAACCCAGTGCTGTTTTGGATCTTGAAATTTTGGCCAAGTCTGGGTTAACTAAAAACTGAATTTTTAGTTTCATGAGCCCTACTTTGCAGCTCTCTATCTTCCAATATAATCCGAGTTAGACCACAAACCTTTAAGCAAAGTTGTAGTCCTCATATAGCTCTACAACACTGTGCAATTGGTTTAGTTTTTCATCGCTTGGTTTAGGAGATAGTCCTCATATAGCTCTACAACCCAGTGCTGTTTTTTCAGGCGTTTTTGAACAACCTGGAGCACTTGGATGTGGCTGACCTATACAGATGTTTGCTGCCACATGGCCATCATGCTCAAGTCATGCCCCCACTCGCCTCGGGCATGCACACGTGTAGAGGAGTCAAAGCGGACACCGCTGTCGCTCCCTTCCTCTGCATTCTCTCTTTCTCTCTCACCATTCTCCTCCTTCAGCCTGGAATGGCGACAGCAAGGAGCAGTTGCCGCTACCACAAAAATCCACCATAGGCACCATGCTATCCTCTAGTTCCTAGGACCAGCAGCCGCTCCAACCTTGCCTAGACGCCCCTCCTTTTTTCTACTCCCCAAGCCCTAGCCTGAGCTCTAACCGGTAGCCCCCACCTTCATCGTAGTTCGTCACCATTGGTGTTGCCTACTACCATGGCTAGGCTACTGCTGGCTACAGCCGATCGATCTTGGGCCAGGCGCGGCCTAGGGCTGGCCACAGCCGGATCCCAGCGCCCCAAGTCTAACCCCGATGGTCTCCCCTGCCTACTCTGTTTTAGGAAGAAGGTGAGGGACCTAGCGCAACTATTGGAACAAGTCTAAGGGCCTAACTGCAAAGTCTGTGACTTAGTTGAATAGTGCCTAGAAGGACCTGTTCGCTAGAATCTGTTTTCGTGAAAGTTCGGGGTCCTCGGTGCAAATATGTTTTTCTTTTATGGCTAAAACTTTGGAAAATCATAATAAATCATAGAAAAATCATAAAATAGAAAATGAGGACTTTTTGGAATCCTTGAGAGTGGATCTATGCAGTAGAGTCATAATATGATATGTGTTAGTAGAAAGTTTCTACTGTTTTCATTTATTCTTGTAAAGTGCTTTTAAAAATCCTTTTAAGTTGTCGGATGCATATCTTGAGTTATAGAAGTGCAAAAATGGTAGTTCTAGTTGTGTTAATCATGTGATGACATGCTCTAGCTAATAAAAATATTAAACATGCTAGTTGTGTACTATTTTTATAATGTTTTTGTCAATGAAATATGGTCGGCAGTCTACCTAGGGGTATGCCCAAGGTAGTAGATTGTCGGTAGACAGATGCGCAAGCCACAAACAAGACGGTGACGCAAGACAGACACGAGGTTTTATCCATGTTCGGCCACCAAAAAGGCATAATACCTACATCCTGCGTCTGATTGTATTGCTGTATGTCAATGAGAGATGTTTTTCAGAGGGGTTCCCTACCTGCCTTATATAGTCCGGGGGCAGGGTTACAGATCTAGAAACTAATCCTAGTCAGTTATAGTTGCCATAGGTGACCGGATAAGGATTCCTATTCTAACCGACCAAGATCTTGCTTGATTGCCAAATCTGTCTTGACTCCTTGCGCGGGACTCCGAACAGGTTGACCGGGCCATGCGTCGTCTTTTGGTGGACCGAACCCACTGATCCAGGCTGGCCCAATCTTAGCCGTAAGGGTATAGGGGTTAATACCCCCACAGCTTGTCCCCGAGCACCATGTATTATGCTGCGACACGCCATTTTAACCTTCTCTGAATAGTAAAGCTTGAGTCCTTGACATTTTTGACCACCGTTGTCATCGGAGAAGTAGGTTGTCCAAAGAATGTATGGTGCTCTTAAGAAAAAAGAAAAAGATTTCCATCCTGTGGAGTGTGCCCACTTGTATTTCTGAAAAGAAATGTAAGTGAATCTTGAAGCGTAGCATCCTTGATCATCAGAGGCGTAGGGGTTGAAAAACAAACACATTCACCACAAGGTGAAGTGTGCCCACTTAGTCCCCGAGCCTGGTAGTAGGTGACATCAGCACGTGGTGCCAGGGTCTAAAAAGAATTCCTAGTTAAGTTGAGAACCCAATCGTCGTACAGGCGATACGAGATGCACCGGCAGGTGAATCATACCAATGTAGTCCCTGGGCTTGCTGGAAGATGAAGTATGAGCCTTGTAGCAAGGTCAAAATAAATGTCTCTCAACTGTATGTGAGTACAAATCACATGTAGCCAAGGAGAACGATCTTCGAGCAGTGGTTGGGATAGTTCCCGAGCACGATAGTAATTCGTTTAATCAATCAAAGCATTAGGGTCAATTAAACAAACACATTCACCACAAGGTGAAGTGTGCCCACTTAGTCCCTGAGCCTGGTAGTAGGTGACGTAGCCATGTGGTGCTAGGGTCTAAAAAGAATTTCCACTAGAGTTAAGAATCCAATCGTCGTACAGGCAAGACGAGATGCACCGACAGGTGCATCGTACCGATGTAGCCCCCAAGCTTGCTGGAAGGCGAAGTATGAGCCTTGTAGCAAGGTCTAAATAAATGTCTCTCAACTGTATGCGAGTACAAATCACATATAGTTGAGGAGAGTGGTCTCCGAGCAGTGGTCGAGACAGCCTCTGAGCACATTAGCAGTCCCCGAGCATGGTAGTGGTCGTAGCAGTCCCTGAGCACGGCAGTGGTCTGGGCAGTCCCCAAGCACGGCAGTGCTCTGGGTAGTCCCTGAGCACGGCAATGGTCTGGGCAGTCCCCGAGCACGGCAGTGGTCTGGACCATCCTTGAGCACAAGACATGCAGCGAAAAAACGAACGCCGCTTGTACTATTATTTGGTGTATTTATTTATCTTCTTATTCTGTCAAGTCCAATCGTACACGTCTAGTCAAAAAAGCAGACAAGTATAGCACGTCATACTGTCTTCTTGCCCTTTCTAGGGCACAGTCGCTTGGCACCTGTAAAGAGGTGCGTCAGTGTAGGCCCTCTCACACTGGCAATGAAGAGGCGCGTACACTAGTAACGAAGGGGCGTGTTTATTGGCGTAGATCTCGAGGTTGTGAAAACAACCATCTGCGGCTCGTGCGCACATCTCCCAAGAATCTCGAGCGGACAAAACGATAGAACTCTTGGTTATTTATAATATAGAACTGGTAAGTTATTTTTTACCGATCCCCATTATCATTCGCCGCCGCAGCCTTCTTCTTCCTCTTGCCAAACCCTATTCCTCTGAAATCATCACTAATCACCCCTCCACCGTATCCACCCCTTTAGCAAGGATAGGTTAATGGTGAAGAGGGACGCCCAGAAGAAAACCGGAGTCATGGCGAAGGAGTGGTGGAAGTCAAGGAGCATTGAGCAGACCATCGAAGACCTCGTCACCATGGGAGTGCTCCATAACAAGGCGCTCATGGGATGGCGCACGCCGGAAGGAGAAAGCTACCCCAATCCACAACCAGGTGAGATTGTGGTTTTCGAGGATTTCTTCAAGCGGGGCTTTGGGGTTCCAGTGCACCCTTTTCTTTAGGGGCTCTGTTTGTATTACGAGATTGGGATTTGCAATCTGCATCCCAACTCCATTCTTCTTGTCTCCACCTTCATCCATCTTTGCGAAGCATATGGTGGCTTCCAGCCCCATTTCGACCTCTTTCACCATCTGTTCTGCCTGTGGAAGAAAGGAAGTGGCGGCTCGAAGATAGCTGAAGGCGTATACCTCAATCTACGTGAAGGAATGAAGGCCCAGTACTTGCACTGCCCTTGGAACACGTCGCTGGACGACTGGTACAAGAAGTGGTTCTACATCCGTGAAGAGCTAAACACGATCACCCTGTGCGACGTGGGGTTCATTCCGGAGAAGAAGAACAGCTGGTCGGAGAAGCCCGAGCACTTGGAACAGATCGTAGAACTACTTGGGATGATCCCATGGGGGAAATTGGATGGTCCAAGCGTAGTTGGGAACTTCATCAGCCGAAGGATCCAGCCCTGCCAGAGGAGGGTACATCCGGGCTACGAATACCAGGGTAGTGCAGATCCAACGAGGACTAGGAAAGAGGCGCTTGACAAGATAGAAATCAAAGCTAGGATTGGAGAGCTATTCAACTTAGCTGATCCGAATTTTGTCAGGTTAAGCGACATCGAGCACGCCTTCAAGCTAGCCCGACCTCCCCCAAAGGTAAATTATACTGCCTTGTACCTTTAGAGTTATGTTGTAACAAAAATTGACTGTGTTGTCGCCTTTATATTTCCTAGAGTAATGGTCATGACAGGGCAGCAGTGTTCGTGTCTCCACCCCCTAGTGTGGATTGGCCACAAGTTGCCGGCCCAACCGCCTAGACCAGTGCCAGGGCTGAAGACATCGACTGGGCCGTACTTAGGGTTGGGGAGGAGGCAACGGCCAGGGCTGCTGGCAAGCGGCTGGTGACCAGCAAACGTCGTTAAGCCATCTTCCCACTGTCAGATGATGAAATAGAGGATGTAGACATCTTCCAACTCATCCCTCAAAAGAGGAGGAGACAACTGGAGTCAACGGAGCAGGGTGGCTCCTCTATGCCAGCGGGGATCGCATCACTGACCACTTCAACGCAGAGGACAAGTGGCAAAGGGGTCGAGCACCAAGCCCTGGCGCCGGTACTGGTCGTGGAAAAAGACCCAGTGGCACCCGCCGAGCACGTGGAGCAAGCACGGATGAAGAGACGCTCCTTTGCCACGTCATTCCATGCTTCCAAGCTGTAAGTATTTGCAACCTTGATGTAAGCTTACAATTTGTATTGGATACTGTTGTCTTTTGAACTTATCTCTGATATATTAGGTCAGCATCCACCGAAAATCCCGATCAGCTAGCCAGGTGCAGCATGGCTTCACCAGCAGTGGCAGAGAGAACTGCCCAGCAGTAGGCTATGGAGGAACATGTAGAAGAAAATCCACCAGAACCTCAGTAGACGAGCGGCCAGACAACAGTCCCCGAGCAACTGGCCGAGAAGAGATCCGAGCCAAGTACAAGTGCTCTGAGCACTAACCCTGCTGAGGGGGATACTTCGGCGCCAAGGGGACCAGACCAAGCCGAGGAGCAGCAGCCAAAAGTGGCACAGAGCACGCTTGCCGATTCTACGGCTCGTGGAAAAGCCATAGTGGTCGCAGAGACTACAAACTCTAGACCAGCGTCGCTTCCTAAACAAGAGGCCGAAGAGGACGAAGTAGAAGAGGTCCTAGGCCATCCCCAAGACAAACGACAACATGTATATGTGTCGCGCTAGGGGAACGACCAGTGGGTTATGCATGAGGAAATCCCAGAGGTCGAAGAGACCCTGAAAGTTGAACGAGCAGCGAAATGTCTGGTGATGAAAGTCCAAGTATGTTTGGCTTGACCACTTGATCCTGGTATTTAGTCGAACTGTCTGACTTAGCTTGTTTATATGCAGGACTTGATGAAGACCGCAAAGTACCGAAAAAGTGCTTCGACCAGATTGAGGGGATCACGGCAAGCAATAGAGAACTGGCGGCCAAGGTGGAACGTTTGTGCCACCAACTTGAAGCCGCTGACCAGGAGAGGACGGAGCAAGAGGCACAAAACCAGAACCTGGTCATCTAGCTCAGTAACAAAGAGCAGGAAAAAACAAGTAAGTTGTCATAGCTGTAGTGCAGACTTAGAAGCTAAAGTAGTCTATCTCCAAGAGGAGAACAACCGTGTGGCCGTAGAGTGTGGTCGCCTGAAGGAGGACAACGAGAAACTAGCGCGTGACCAGTCTCAACTCTGGGACCGCACACCTAAGATGAAGGAGGAACTAAAAAGTAAGTGTTCCAGACCACCTTGCTCATTCTTTTGCCCACCTTATGTTGTCGTGCCATTACATTTTGATGTCTTGTATGGTTCGCAGTTTTAAAAGTCAATGCCAAGAAACATCTAGAAGCCATGATGAAAGATCGTGACAGCTAGAAGGCATGATGCCTAGAGACCACCAAGGATCGGGACACATGGAAGAACCGTTGCCAGGAAGTGGCAACTGGCATTTTGCCCGTCCTTGACCTTATTGACCCAGTGCTTATAGAGGAAGTGCCAAGGATGCCGTAGCTCAGACTGGTCGAGAGATGCCGAAAGGCATGGGGATGGTTCCAAGAGTTTGTGAAGGAGGCAGGTGAGTACACAGGTGCACAGGTGCTAAGCATGGTGCGTGCCCACTACCCCCTGATCGATCTCAAGCGCCTGGAGGCTAGGTACCCGAAGGAGGTAGACCCAGACAAGGCTGAGGAGCTTCGGATGACCTAGCTAGACCTGTCGGCAAAGATAATTGGCGACATTAACCTTTGTGGAGGTGGGACAGCACCTGTACAGGGTACGCCATTGACAAGTCAGCTGGAAACGCCATCAGTTGCGAGCCAACCGACGAAACATGCGGTCTCAACCAGTCAGGCATCGGTGGGGCCATCCCCTTCAGCTCGACCAGTACAAGAGTCCCTGAGACTCGAGTAGGATATCAGAAGTAGCGAGCAGCGGGTGCCGCATGTTCCGACCAGCCAATAGAATAGGCTAGAGCTGTAGAAGAAGGACGTAGTTGTGTTATTGTAAACTTAGGCCTCTTCAGGCAAGCTTGTAATAACATAACTGTATATCATCATAAGCTTGTTTGCTTTGTATAAAACATATTTAAGCTTGAAACTCATTTTGGTG